>NC_044925.1:5909243-6080245 GCF_003576645.1 Ipomoea triloba | reverse complement strand
GAAAAAAAAAAAAAAAAAAAAAAAAAAAAAAAAAAAACTTAAAATACTAGACAGAAAGGAAAAGAGCACTTATCTTCACTATTGAACCTGATGTTTTCTTTTCGTTTTGTTTTCTTTAAATGCAATATGTACTTTATGCCCTTCTATGACATTAATTGCCTTCCTAATATATGAATATTAAGTTGCTGGCAAAAACTGGTGCAACTAACATGCTTTAGGCAGAAAAGATTTGCAAAATTGATTTCTCAGTAATGAAACCTAGTAGAAATATGTATTACATTATGACTGGTTCCAAACCACAACTAAGAAATGAAGGCAGATAAATAAATAAATAAATAATAAACTGTGTTGTTTACTATATGCTCCAAGCAAAAAAAAAACATATCACTTATTCTCACAAAGGATAAAATTGTGTTTTTTTTAAATAGATAGAAAAATCCTTTTTATTTACTGATTATGAAAAAGCAAACCAAAAAAATCAACATATAAAAATTTAATATGAAATCTAGAAATGTGAATCTCTCCAGTGAGTTGGTGAAATTAGCAAGTCATCATCAGGCATGGAGAAACATGATGCAACCATGCACAGCATGCCCCCTCCCCCACCCCGCACCCCTCTCCCATGGTGGAGCTCATTTCTACTGGACTACTGTGACGTCTACATTAACACTTCCTCTCTCTCAGCCATTCTCTCACTCAACAATGGTTGCACAATGGATAAATTATGAGGGCAGAGGGGTAAAGGGAGACTTGCCAAGAAGGATGAATAAATCAGAGAGGGGTGGAGGTTGGTGGTTCTGATTGCAGGTGTTGATGGCTACAAGATGTGAGAATGGAAGGGAGTAGAAATTCATTTATATTGAGTAGGCATTGAGGTCTGGTGATGATAAGATAGTGGATGCTGGTGGTTCTGGTTTTTAAATGATTTTCTTTACCATTAAAGGCAGTTCAAAAGGTAATTGTGGAAATTTTGAACAAATTTAGTTCTATTCATTTGAACCATGCATTGTGATGAAAACTTTTGTTATATCGTTATTCTTAGTTAAATACTGGAAAGCAATAATGACAGAGAATTAGAATTATTCCACACTAAGGTATGGGCTTTTACAGATCATTAACACCATGGTCCAGAAAGAGGGAAAATAATAAATATCTATATATGTGCATACATCAATACTGTTCTGTTCTGACAAAAAGCAATAAATAAACCAAACCTTTGATTCCCATGAAAAGATCCCATTCCTAATCGAAATGGCTGGAAGTCTGGGCTCAAGAGGCGGGTTGGGCAGAAGTACTCTCTCTTCAGCTAACAAAAGTTCCTCAAGACGTTTCAAAGAAACGTTCGCGTTAACTACCTGTACAATCAGAAAACAGTTTTTCACAAAAGAAGTTGAACAAAGGAGTACTATGGCTCGATCAACTATTGAATCCCTTCCACAACAAATGATTGTATGATTTGCATAAAGCACAACAGAGCCCACCCAAACAGAATAGAAGAGAGGAAGACAAAGATGAGATTATATTTGACATGGATGTTGGAGATATAACAGAAAAAATGAGAGAATGCATACATGACTCAGCTTTTTTCACCACTTTTTGGAGCAGTAGTTGTTCCAGTGGTTTAAGGTGTTATAGCATGGGCTACATGTTTCACAATGACTGAAGAAACTTATATTTGATTCTTCACCAGAAATGATCAAGAGTGCTAAGTTTGTTACAGTATATAAATTAGAATAGTGTATCAGTCTCAAACATCTCATACAGCCATTAAAACTTGGCTTAATTTACATTTTAAAAAATTGTCAGCAGAACTGTGAACTTACTTAGGGTTAAATAGTATAGAAAGTAAATTCCAAAACATAGGAACATAATTGAATAAAACAAAAGAGAAAAGGAAAAAAACCATTCAGCTCATATTGGTTGAATAAGAAAGAAAACAGACAACTGAGGATGCAATTAGGGCTTTTTTGGTTTAAAACGTGATAGTAAAGGGATCAAAAAGTCCCTTCAGTGTTGTTATCCTAGAGATTAGGGTAAATAGTGACACCCCCTACTCTTTAGAATAGTCCCTATGTTAACATAGTAACATACTATAATTAATGCTGCTGCTCTGTTCCTTTGAATAGTTTTCACTATAATTAATGACAGTGATATTCCTTTCCTTTGAACCCCCAAAAAAAAGACAGTAATATAGGTGAGCAGCACTTGGACCACAGTTGCTCAAAATTTTGAACTCCTTTCAGCAAGTACAATTTCTGTGGTGAGAAATCTACTCAATAACTGAAACTTCACTAAAGCAGTTCTAAACATTAAATTGGATTAATGGCATTTAGCAAAAGAGAACCTGTGTTATAATATTAGGAAGCATGAAGAGTGGAAAGCGTAGCACTGCAAACAATGAGAGAGATGTAAATGCCCTTGCAGGTGTTAGATCCCCACCAAGTAAAGTGAACACGCCAAAAGAGACCACAATAACCAAAACTGGAATACTGTTCAATATGAAACTGTTCAACTGCAGAAAGAAATAGAGGATGTTAAGTCAAGCCAAGACATCAGGGTGAAAGCAATAGTAAGGTTAAGAGCATGTTATTACTACTAGGTTTTCCTTTATTTACATTGAGAAGACTAACATGTGCATGTGTGCAAGTTGAAGGAATGAGGAAGATGACACAAAGTTCTGCATGCTCTTCAATGCATGTAATGCTAGAAAAGGAGTGGTATAATGGAAGCAAGATTTTTGTAGTTACAAGGCCATGAAAGAGAATATTTCCATTTAGCCCTAAACAGTACAGGAAGTTTACACACAAAGAGAGAATGGTTTGTAACGTACTGCTCCTAGCATTTGTGCCTTACGAAACCAACCTAACTCCTCATTTCGAACACCCTGAACCTTTGATTGGAAACTGTCCTCCCATGCATAGCATCTGAAGCATAATGGAGAATAAAGTGCCAAAAGTTCACTTTTAGCAAGCTATTTCAATAGGGAAATTCAAGAACAAGCTTTCTATGAGTTACATACTTGACAGTGTCCATTGCAGCCAATATTTCATTCATCAGTCCAATTCTCTTATCAGTGCGCTGCAATCCTTCTTTTGTCAATTTCTGCATCCTGCTTATTACTAAAGTCTGCTTGAACAGAGTTTCTGAATTAGAAAATTCACATAGATATAACTAACAAAAAAATACCATGAACCAGATAAAAGCACTATATCATTAATATATAGAAAACAAAATAAACAAGACAGATAACAGAAAATCTATGTAATCAGATATTAATACACTGAAGGACTAATAGTGCTAATGCCACAACTTCTGACAAATGAAACAAATTAAGATATGGCTTCTTATGAACAGAGAATGGACATTATGTGAGGGAAATATGCACCATTGAAATTATAGTTAGAACTAAATGAAAAATAAAACAAATCATTGTACTGAACAATAAATCATACACCAAGGACATCCATGCTCAAACTCCCACAGGAAAGTGAGAAAAAAAATGTTGTGGATACTAGTGTAACTTGAGAGCATTTGAACATACATTTATGAAGAAGAGCTTTTTTGACAATGTTGCTACACTGATTATTACTTTCCTTTTGATGCAAATTTCACAAAAATAAAATTCATGACAAAATTCCACATCCTAAGCCATCTACCCCATCCTTTAAAAGTTATGGTTCTCACAAATATAAAATATTGCCATTTTCATTTAGACCATTTTTTATACTAGGGAATTTTTTTGAACTGAAACTCATTTTTATTTTAATAATAAGGTTAATTTAACTTAAAGGCAAAAGTACAATAACACGAACAAAACTGGCATGTTTTGTTGATGAGTGAAAATAACTCATATTTGGAAACTGCAGGATTTAAACTGTGTTTTTCAATAAATAGATAAAAGTATCATATAGAACAAGGAGGGTCAGATGAAAGAAGACAGGAGGAAAGACCTCTAATATTGTCCATATAACTTTTTTCTCACTTTCTTTAAGGCATACCAACTACAAATGGAAATCAACAAAGAAACAGGGGAAAGCGAGGAAACACTATTATTTTTGCTGGAGGGACACCCACCCTAGTTAAGTACCCAAGTTTTTAAGACTTACTAGTAACACTACACAACCTGAAAAAGGCTTCCGACAGCACCATCAAAATTCAGCCAATGACCCTTTTTAATGCTTACTAGTAATGACTAAGTCTTCTTTAGGTTCATTAGCTAGATTACAAACTTTGGATTCACTACCAAATCTCTATTAAATAAACAAATGCCAGAACCTTGAGACCTGGTCGAGGTCTTTCCTAGTTAGTAGTGCATCCCACCAAAAGAAAGAAACGCGGAATGTATGCAGTGGGTTTCTTCAGAGCTTATCTCCACGAGATGCAGAATATTTCCATTGTTACATCAAGGAAACTAACATGGAAATTTGTTTATCAGTTGATGTAATACTTTACTGAGGAATTCATATTCTTAGTTTGAGCTAACCAAGAGGCATAGGCATATACACATTAAAGGGCAAAAAAAGGGCAAGCCAGATTGCTTTCACCAATCTTAAGAAGAATACTGATGGAGAAGTATACTTGTAAGCAAGCATATTACTTAAAGAATAAAGTACTGAATCAGAAGTTGTTCTAGCAATCAAGTATGTAGTATGTGTATAATAGAAGTTCAAAAAAAGGGGGAAAGAATCCAACCTGAATAGGGAACATTAAAACAAGCATGAGTGCACCAAGCAGGGAAGCAACACCCAACTGCTCGTATAGAAGAACCATTGCAATAACAATCCGAAAAGGAGCAGACCATAAAGTGTGAAGTGATTGGCATATTTGCTGCAGAAAATGAACAGGTAGGCAATCAGTCAACCAGCAACATCTTCATTTAGGAATAAAGTTCTCTCCTGGAAAAATAACTAATATAAAACACAATAAACTTTGGACAACTACAGTGCTAATCCCAAACTCCTTTTTTTCTTTTTCTTTTTTTTTGTTGACCCAAGTTTCCTAGCTTCACCGGACTACATCCTGGACCCCATGAACCCACCCCCCAAACCCATGAGGAGGTAAATCAAACCAATCTAGTTTCAAGACTCAACACCAAACTGTACACCTTTGTGAACAAGGAGCCCAACCCAAACCCCCATTGTTCGTGGTAGGAATCAAACCCCCACCCTGCCGTTGGAAGCAAGTCTTTGATGCTTCTCAACCACTAGACCAATGCCCTGGGGGCAACTGTCTCTTTACAATGACATCATTTGTGGCAATGCACTCCCATGTTTAGAAAACTACAGCAATGATAAAGCAATATACTATAAAATATGCAATGCCAAATTTGACATCCTATATGTAGGTACTGAGCAAAATGCAGAAATAAAACTTTAGTCATCAACTATTGTGCTAAATACAAATATCATTTTTCCACTCCTATGATGTGGGAATTTAAACCTATAAACATGAGAATATGCAAGTATAAAATTGTGAATTCTGATATCATTATAGGATGCAGGCAAAAATTTGGAAGATGTGATCGCTCTGTGGCAAAGAATTTCACAAAGGTGCTGGGGCAAAATACTTGCCAGAAAAGGGAAAGAATATAAAATTTAAAATAGTTTTAAAAATAAAAATAAAAAAACGCAACAACGCTGAAGCAACTAGCTTCAAAGTAGATAGAAAGTACTATCATCTCTTATAGGGATTATGTGACACATAGATATTGAGCATTTTTGGACATTTGGAGATGTAACTATAGGCATTTAATGCATCAAAACACATGTAATCTGTAGTATTATCTGGATTAAAATCTATTATCAATGGTTAACCATTTGCAATGAGCTTTGGAATAGCCCAAGATACTACATTTGGTATTCAGAACTACAATGATACAGTCAGGAGATCATTTACCACCTAGCAAGACCTTGTAACACAAAATACAAGTTACAGTATAACAACATTTCTAAATGCAAAGCACTTACCTGAAGAGATTCAGCATCAGTTGTCATTAAGTTGGTTATTTTTCCTGTTGCAAATCTTTTCCGACTCGCATGGGTTAGCCTCAAGGACTTCCGAAAAACTGCAGCAACCTACAAAACATGGTGGATTAAGAAACTTAACTGCAGTGATGCTATAAATCTTAATGGAACTTTAAAATTGATTTAGATTTTCTTTTTTAATGAAAAGCAGGAAAACACTAAATTGCACACATGATTCAGACAAGCTCTCAACCAAAAAATCAAACCTTTCAAAATTAAAAACTAAGTAACTTTTCTGAATGGTTTCAAACTAAAACAGATATATATAATTATAATAAGAATAAGAGAACAAAGAAGTGAACAGCAAATTTAAGCATAATAATTGGGCTACATGGTAAGCCCCATAACAGAGCACCAGCTCATTGCAAAAACAAGCACCACAATGAGAAAATGTGCAGAGTACAAGGAAAAGACAAAGCATGAAGACCGCCACATGGACAAATTACCAGAGTTGATCTCAGGCGAAATCCAACACGCATGACATTTTGAAAGTACTGAGCTTCACACAGCACACCAAATACCTAAATGATATTCAGACCAAAATAGTCATTACACAACACCTCATTAATTATTATAGAAAGAGAAAGAGAGAGCAAGGGGTGAAGGGAGGGAACAAGGGAAGCAATAAACTAACATGTTGAGTGTAATATAAATAGTATGAACAAGCAAAAGTAAACTACATAAATGAAAGAATATATTTTGGAAATGATGAAATATTTGTTTGCCACTTCAACTAAAAGCTAAAGCTATTAGAGAGGGGGGACATTTAATAGTTTATTTGTTATTCTTAACAGGCCCTCTCATAAGCTGGCCACATTCTTTTAGGTGCGCGAAGCGTGTGGAAATATTTGATAACAGGCAGTGAATAAAATTCAAACTCAAGAACTCTGCCTACTCCAATAAATTTATCTACTCCACCACAACTAAAAGCATAACATATTAGAAAGGGGAGATTTTTAATATTTTACATAACATCCTTTGGATGGCACCGAGTTCATACCACTCCAAGAAAGATAGCAAATGCATAGATATAGCCAATCCATGCCGGATCTCCTTCTTGCATTGACTGTAATATGTGGAATGAAACAACTATGAGATGATATAGTTAAAGCAGAAGTCTACAGAACAGAAAGGGAGATTTTGGAAAAGGAGTTAATAGACATGCTTTAATCACAAAAGCGTACTGCACAAAATCCTGATGGTTCCAAAAGGTAATACAATAGAACCAGAATGAAAAACTGAGCAAAGTTAATCACACAACATTAATCCATCAATTTTAAAAACGGCATTTTTCATACGATGAAAAGAACCTTGTGGACAGGGAAGGTTTTGTGAGTTCTAGAAACAAAGCAACAAAGTACAAGTTACAAATAATCATATAGCTTCATCACAAAAAACTAGTGGCCCCTCTGGGAAAATTTGCAACAACTCCCCAGAGATTAGAAAGAGCACCTACAACACCTCATCCATAACAAGGTAATAATATTGAACATAGGCAAATCCCTTAACACTGAAAAGTTGAGAGGACAAAGGAGGAAACATAGAGCAGTGTGAAATAGTTGAGGGCATTTATTTTAATTACTTGTATGAATTGAAAACAATACAATCCTTAAATGCGTATTTCTACAAAGATCAGAATCCGCAGACAGCAAAACTTCCAGAACAAGCACCAGTTGACTGACCATCAAATATAACAAATTCAATAGTAAAAATAGCAACCAGATAGATGCAACAAACCTGTAAGAGTTGATTCAATATGAGTGGCCCAATAAACTGGGAGACGTCATTTCCAATCTAATATTAAAATAAAAAAATAATTAAAAAAAAAAAAAAGAAAAAATGATTATTAAACTAATATTAAGCAATCAGATACCTCAGTCAGTGGAAGGCTATCAAACACATCAAATATTATGTGATTTCCAATAGGCAAAGGAAATTATAATTGGAGTAAATTCTTAATGTAAATGTTTCATGTCAAAAATTAATTTGAACATGTTTAGAAATGATAAATTCACTTCAGAAAGCAAGGTTTGCCCTTATAGATGTGAGACAAAAGATAAAGTTAAAATTCAATATCTTGGGAAAGCATTTGTACTCATCCACCTGAGGTTTGAAAATCAAGGAGCACCAGAGAGGACATTAAGTACCAGAAAAGAAGCTCAATACAAGAAGCTCACTTTGTAAAGATTTTATTATTAGCCACGGATGATTTGTATTGGCTCCCAGTATTCTACAAATCTCCACAGTTGAACCAAGTATTTAAGCATAGAACGATTCATGCTAAAGTTTAATCTTAAAAATGATCATTACCTTCCAGAAGCCTCCCCACCAAAATCTGCAAAAGTTCGACAAGAATAAAGAAATTTAGCAACATATTGAAAGAATTTTTTTTATTTAATCTCAATGCATATTGCATCATAGCAGAGCACATGAATTCCTGAAATTTCCAAAAGACCAAAACATATTTAAAAGCAAAATAAATTCTCAATTTTTTACCTTCCTCCAAGGCTTCTATTTAATGCTCTCAAAAGCCATGGTTGAAGCCTTTGAGACTCCTCTGCCCAACACTTTTGAAACCTATGAAAAAGTTGAACCATAATGATGTCTATTTTGACATAAAATACTAGTTCTTTTAAGATAAATGTTATTCTATGAAATGAATTATAATGGAAACAATTTAAAGAGTAAATGGGGACAAATAGGGTCACAACCCCTTACGCATTGTTAAGTGTTTCTGTCCTATCCCAAACATCCAGTTTCCATACATCCTTTTCTGTAAGAGGCCTCTTATAACCTTGCTGCATAAGAGGGTTCATCCATGAGAAAATAACTCCTGTAGAAGGGAAAAAGTGGCAAACATTAGTTAAATGAGTGTAACAAAATGCTAAGTCTCTTAGCCATATAATAATCATAGAACCAGTAAATGTTTGATGATGCCAACCTTCCAGCCTCAGGATTAAAAGCAGAATGTTTGAGTTATCAAGAAATTCATGTAAAACCATGCTGTACTTACTACTTAGATATGTATAAATACGTACTGGACAATATGTTGACATGCCTCTCAGGACAAATCTCCTCTGCCTCAGGGAGTTTTTCATAAGCTGTGTTGTCAACAGATTCAGTCTGAACCGGAGAGTAGCCTGGAAAAGGACCCAACTCGGGAACATAAAAGAGAAGGAGCACGCCAAATAATCCCTATCAGCCAAAAAGGATTAAATCATAATTCTTTCTTTTAATGTTTTTTTTTTTTTGAAAGCCTTTCTTTTAATGGTTAAATTGAAGTTTTAATCTTTTATATATTTAGCAAAGGAAAACCAGAATCTAACATGCCTAAATCTCATGAACTTCAATAGTCAGTTTAGTATCTTACTTAATCATGGTGAGCAATATCAAATTGAAATATAAACAAGAGACCATTTTCAGTTTTTGGTCTAATCATTAGCAATTTAAACCAGTTTTAAGAAACTTCCATGGAAAAACATAAAAGATGAAAATAAAAATAAAAAACAAAAAAGAAGAGAGTAGGAGCAGAAAACCTGGACTGCAACTTCACTTATGTACAAATACAGTACAGACCTGCTCAGACAAATAAAGGAACAGTTAATTTTGTTGAGCATGCATTAGCTTACATGAATTACATTCAAAACCAACAACTGATATTAACTTATTTTATAAGCATCACATGAAGTCCTGATGAGTATATGCTTTAAACAGGGGTAGTGTCATGTTCTAATTATTATCTTCATCAAATTGTTCAGTTGTTCCTAGGTACATTTCACTTCAATTTTCTTTACAGACAGACATTAGTAGGGGAGAGGAGTTAACTGGTACTTAAAATGGTAAGACCCAGAAAAAGCTTTTCTGGGACCTCATACAGATCTTTCCCTGTCACAAAAACATTGGATATAAATATAAAAGCAACAAAAGCAAATATATAAACCAACTACAAATACAATCAGTACACTCACCCTTTTACAAATTCTTTTTTTCTCTCTAATCTTTTTGCAGGATCAACAGCAGAATTTGGTCTATTTATTCTGATTAAAGACTATTTCCAATTACAATTTACTTATCATAACAACAAAACAAACTTATAGGGGTATTTTCCACATTAGAGTTTTTTACTTTTGTTTAGTGAGAACGAACATGCATTTACTCAATGAAAAAGGTATGTACAAGACACATATATACATATATGTATGTATACATATGTTTACATGTATATATGTAACTACATTCACCAAAGCAGAACTCCTTAAGCAAATTATGTATCCACACTAGTTTAAATGTTCGAACCATGTCTTGGTATTTAGACTTGGCAAACAACCTTGCCACCATGCTCTAATTCTTACTTCTCCATGAAACTAGGTTGCCTCCTATGTATACACAATACCTTACACTTGGCCTTCTAGTCACTGGGTGGTCCAACTAAATCAGCAGCAGAAAAGGCTTCAACACGCATATGTCCCTGATTTGCATGTAAGATACCATTTCCTAATGACACTTCCAAATATTTCAGAATACAAATTATTGCCTCCCACTAAGTAGTTGTTGGTGTTTCCATGAAATGGCTTACTACAAAAGCAATATCTAGATGTGTAATAGTAGCATACTAGCATGGTTCAACTTGCCAACCAACCTCCTGTATCTTTTGGGATCTTCAAATGACTCCCTCAGACCTGAGATGAGCTTGATACTTGGGTTTACTGGAGTCTCATTTGGTTTCCCTCCAAGTACCCCAGTATCCTTGAGCAAGTCCATCACATACTTCCTTTGCAAGAGAAATTTACCTTTTCTAGACCAAGCAACTTAATCTTTAAGAAATAATTGAACATTCCCCAAATGCTTAGTGTGAAATTGTGCTTCAAGAGAGAACTTTAGGTTACCAATCCCATTTGCATCATCACTGGTAATGACAGCATCATCAACATGAACTACGAAAGATTCATCCAACATTAGTTCATTTCAAAAATATATAGTATGGCACTATGACCAAAGGAACTCCATTGCAAACCAAACTCAATCACAACCCAACTAAACCTTCCAAACCAAGGTAAAGGAGACTGCTTCAGCCCATGTAATTATATCTTTAGTTTGCATACTTCCCTAGACTCCTCCATGAGCAAAACTTAGAGGTTGCTCTATATATATCTCTTCACCTCTTCTTGGAAATAACAATTAATGAATGCATTTTTAACATTTAATTGATGGAGAAGCCAATGGGTATGAGTTGTTAATAGTAAGAAACAGTACACAAGGAAAAACCAGCTTCAACCCCCCAAATCACATCAAATAACTTAACAATCCCCCAAAACATACAACCATTGGAGTAAGACCCCCAAATCATGCGCCAGGATGTGCTACTGGAAGCTGATGATTGTGGCAACCCATATGGGCTTCCCAGCATCACTTCATTAACCCAAATGCCACCCTTGCCTTTGATTCTCCATCAGTGTCTTCCTCCTAAATGGATATCCTTAGAATGTATAGAACACCACTATTCATATCAACTAGGGTTCAAACTCTTGACTTTTTAATGGCTTTCATACCATGCTGTTCACTAAGAATGAACATGTATTTACTCAATGAAAAAGTTATGTAGAAGTCACCTATATATATGCATACAAGAGGGAGAGTATTTGAACTACCCTTCATTCTAGTTCACAATTCATTCAGGTACTTGATTTGTTCCTAGCTATTTAGTTGATTGATTGAATGGTAGGGGGAAACCCAGGATACTGGACATAAGAATATTTAGTACATATGCTTTTTAAAATGCTATTTTTTCTACAAAAGCAGCAGCGATAGCAAGAGTAACACTGAAGCATGGGAATGGGATCATACATGTAGATAGAGGGCAATGAGTTTATTATGAGCTAAGAGAACCAACCCATTGTAAAACTCCCTGACAGATAGTATGAGATTGCACATCACAGCATCCCCTACCAAAGCATAAATTACTCCAAATCTAACAAACCAACGAAATTCACGGATGTAGACATTTGTTTCGAGGCCAATCATCACCAGCATAAAGCACCATGTGAGAGATTCAATGATTAATGAAACTGTCTGCAAAAGTTATAGTTTAGCAAGTGTCACATCTTATATAACATTATAAGCACTAAAGTAATTAAAAAGCATATATCATGCATCACATGACTGAACAGATGTTATAAGTATCCCCATCTTGCTATATTTTATAGTATATAATTAAAATGTACCCAGGCAACCATGTTACAGAATACACAAAGAAAACCATCATTTTTATGGTTCAATGATGTTATTACTGCACCCCTTAAATGTTGACCTCAATTCTTATTCTACTTTCCATTGCTCCCTTCATCCAAAAACTAATAGACCTTTTTGTCAACACAGAAGTTAAGGAGGTTCTATATATGTTCATAAGCTGAAGTTGAAAACTATTATTGGACATCTAAAAATGATCAGGAAGCTCACTATATGTGGAAAGAAATGGATTTCATACATATGTAGAGAAGGGAAAAAGATGAACTGCAGAAAAGCATTGCTTACATATGTTTTACAGTCAGAAGTTACTAAAGCCACAGACATCCCAAACACAAATAAAAGAATATTAAAATGCAGAATACCTCATATGGAGCAATACCAGTCTGTCCATCAACATTTAACACTGAGATTCCCATAACCAATCTATACAAAGGTTGACCGGCGCAATAAGCAGCCAGCAAACCCAGCATATAGTTATAGTAGTTCGACCTTAAACGGAACCTCTGGACACTAAAATCTTTCATGATCTTCCATATCCTGTATAGGCACAAACCCAAAACAACAAGTTGAGAAACAGAGATGACCAGAGAGTCAGTTGCACATGGGGTATACGCTCCAAATGCATTCTCCACTGCCTTTGACCACACCCCATTTTTCACTGGCTGGCAATACCAATCCAATGGCTTAAAAGCCATCTTTAGTCGGGTTCAACACCTATATATTGCCTCTGGCCTCTACAAACTCATTGATAGTGTTCTGATGCTGCCTTATTTCGTATTCCTGAAAAAAATAAAAATAAATTTTAAAAAATCATATACCAACTTTTCCTGAGAAACCATTATCCTTTTCGAGAAATGTTTAAATTATTATTTTTTCTTGAATAAGTTGACCTCATTGCTAATATCGTGAAATGAACATCAGTCTCAAAGGGAAAAACGGATTAAAAAATCAAAGAAAGAACACATAGAAACCAAGCCAAATCCAACTACATGAGAATACTGCTCAGAACCTGAAACTGTATGATTATGGCAACGAGACAATTCAACAAAGTACGGTTTCGGATAAATTGCAGTAAGAATGAACGAGCAAAAATATACCTTTTGTATAAACTACAAAGAAGTACACAAATAACCGTCTTTAATTAATTTTTTTTTATGGAAAAGATAAAGAGATTCTGTGGGGATAATACTTGAGAAGAGAGAGATGGGGACCAGAGAGAAACCTTTTAGCGTTCTTTACTTCTTGTGCAGAGGAGAGTGTGTGATTGTGTGAACTATAATGAGTAATGGATTGATAGAGAGTGGTTTTTGGATTCTCTGTTGTGGGGCAGTGACATCGACGCGAGAAGGATGATAAATGTCAGATTTAAAAGTGAAAAGGAGAATTTTATACGCCCGGGTGATAGAAGCGGCGCCACCGAATGAGAATCTCTTCCAAATGAAGTTGTTATCCTCTCCTCTTGTTGATCATATCACCATTCATCACCATCTCCGCCAAAATAGCACAATATAGAAGTTTGAGATTTTTTTTCTTTTTCTTCTTCTTTAATACATATAATAATGGGTTTCTCAATACGTCACACTAATTCTAATTCTTGGCCGGGGTTCCAACCCCCACCTTACTATCACCGCTGTGTAGAATTGTTAAAGCGACTTGGCATGTTCCAGTGCGGGTCTAATTTTTTACAATTTTTTACTAATCGGTCCGTCAAGCTTACAGGCTATGCATTTTTCGTACTTTAACTAAAAAATCATTTTAAATTTTTGATAAACTCATTTGCAACTTGCGTTTTTAACAAGAAACTCAAGTCCGTTTTCTAAAAAACAAGAAACTCAAGTCCCATGTAAGGACATGTTTGGTTGGGAGGAAAAACACTTCCAAGGAAAATGTTTTCCTCTAAACCATGGAAAATGGCCACCTCCTACGTTTGGTTCATTGGAACTTCTTTTCCAATGGGAAGTGAGTTCCTCCAAATGAGGAAAACAAATTTTGAGGTGATGTTAGGTATTTTATTTTCCATTGCACTTGGAAACAAAAAGGGAGGTTGTAGGACTATATTACCCTTGTATATCTCTCTTAATTACATGCATATAAATAGCAAGTTCGAAACATATTTAACACTCAATAATAATAGTAATAATAACAATAACAATAACAATAACAATTATAATAATGATAATGATAATGATAATAATAATAATAATAATAATAATAATAATACGGGTTGCGATTGAAGTATTTGGTGATGATGAAGAATAATAATAAAAAAAGTAGGGACATATATGTCTTTTTACATATTATTCATTACAATTCTAAATCCAACCAAACAGTAGAATCAATATTCCTAATAACTTCTTTTCCACCAACCAAATAAAAAAATCAATCTTCTTGGTAATTACTTTTCCATGAAATTTCAATTCCACTTCCCTTCAAATATTTTTCACGAACCAAACGCGAACCAAACGGGGCCTAAATGTTTCCTTACTTTGTACAACTTTGAATAATGTCTTATTCTTGTATCTTCCTCCACAAAACGGCACATTTCAGTAAGAAACTCAAGCTCATGTGATCCTAGTTTGCCGCACACAGGTTGGTGGGTATGTGATTTTTTTTTATTTTCGTTTATGGTCAATATATATATATATATATATATATATATATATATTCTAATCGATAAAACAATTTTGGTAAATATGTAAATAATACCCATATATAGTAAAATATATTTCATTCAATATAGTATCTAATTAGGTAAAGTATTTAATTTTGATAATAAGTATGGTATATAAGATAAGTGAAATTTGGTAAACTAATTTATAATGGTCAGTGGCCACACAGTTTTTATGCTACAATTTGTTAAATTGGGACATATATTTTTCTTTTGTAGGTAGAGTTTTTGAAATGAGTTAAGCTCTTTGATATATCCACAATGTAATTATTATTATTATTATTATTATTATTATTATTATTATTATATATAATAAAGCCAACTGATTTTCCATTTTATAGAGTACTTTATCATGTTTTGCTATTGAGTTAGGGGTGAGTGCAGAGCGGATTTGAGGTGAATCCGCTTCCAATCCGTTAAAGGTGGATTTGAAAATTTTCATCCGCATCTGTTAGAGGTGTGGATCTAATCCATCCAATCTGCTAATGGCAAATTGATGAATGTGGATTGAACGATGAATTTTAAATTTGACTTGAAGTAGATTTATTGAGCTTGTGATTGTGACGCTGTGAATAAGAATAAATCTGACTTAGCGAGAGAATGAGGCAATAAGTCAGAATTTAGAAATAAGAATTAAAATAGATTTTCTTTGCTTACCCCTAGTATCTATTCAACATATATATAATGCGATGCCATCAGACAACAAAATACTTAATTAAAATTTTATATTTTAAAAATCAAAACTAAAATTAAATATTACAGGTTCTTGACTCTAAACTCAACCCGAATCCGTCTGTACGATTGTAGTTGTATATTTACTTGATTTAGTATTTATCTCTACATTTTAAGTGGCTCCTAAATCGTTATGAATTATGGTTCATAAATAAAAAAGAACATTTTTAATATATTAAAAAATATTATTTATGTATTGAAAGTACATATATTAATTATTTAAAATTTATCAGATAATGTATATTTAATATACAAATAATATATTTATATATAATATATTAAAAGTGTATCTTCTATTTATGGTTTAGGAAAAAATTTGTCAAAGAGGATCAACCTGGTATTTAAAAACTCATCCCGTAAGTTCTTTTGTACGTTGACTAATAATTACTCCGTATTAATTAATAGGATTTTGGTAACGTTGACTATTATTTTTGTATGTTTTTTATATATTACTTGGGGTGTGGGCGGTGGTTGGGAAATTTGAAAGGAGATTAGAGGATGTCGGACTTTGGATCCATTTTTTTTTTACTGTGGTGGACATACAGTAACGTACTATTATTCTTTTAATTTCATATATATACATATATATATTGATGATAATACTAATAATAATAAATAATATACTGTTTGATGTTTCGTTTTCCGTGTCTGCACGCTGCGCTGCTCCCCGTCTGTGTTCTCTCATTCATGCATGCATGCAGCATGCCTCTTTCAATTCCACAGTTGCTAAAATCTAAACTATTTTTTTTTTAAAATAAAAAATCTAAACTATTCATGTCAAGCATTTAATGTTTCAAATTTGTTCACATAAACTCGTGGAAAAAGGTATATATATATATATATATATATATATATATATATATATATATATATATATATATATATATATGAAAATGCACAACAATGAAAATGAACAAAAACACCCACATAACTCACATGTTCCTAATTGTGCATTTTCAAACACTGTGTGGTGTATATTTGCACACCTAGTTGTGTGTTTTTTGGTGATACATACTTAATGGTGCATATTTTGTGTTGTGCATTTTCTAACATTGAGTATTATATTTCGACCGCACGGAAAGGCACAGCGGCATCTGAACTCTACTATATATATATATATTCTAGTCATATGATAACCACTCCCAGGAGAGAACTTGGACAAATCCAAATCATTGATCTGCAAGATCTGATGGATGAGAAATTAAGTAAAAATTAAGTGGGGTCACTTTTTCATAAATATTATAAAGTTTTGTTTATTTCAACAGTTAGATCTACTAGATCAATGGTTTGAATTTGTTCACAATTTCTAACTTGAAACATGGTTCTCACTTAATTATGGATCTATATATATGTGTAGAGATCAAATGCGAAGGAGGTCTCCAAATTGCCTTCAATGAAAAAATGGACCATTCTCAAGGAAAATGCGATCAGAAGGCAACCAGCCCAAGAGAAGACCCCCCAGAGATACAATTGAGACTCTGCATTGAAAGCGGAGTGCAGGGATGCAACGTTGAAACTTATGATAACTTAGTAATATAGGATTGTGATTTTCAGATTTTGAGTTTTACCCGTGTTTTTTTTTATTATTATTTAAATTACTTAGGTGATCTCAATTTCGGCGGACTAATTTTAAACTCACAGAACTCTGTTCATAGAGTCACTGTAGAGGTAAATCGCAAGTTGTGCAATTAGCTCACGATCAAATCCTAGTCTTCATGTGCACTCAAAGGAATCCGGCCAATCTAAACCTTTCATCATCCTTGGGCTTCCATACATGTTTCTAGTGGGATTCAAACCCTACACATTATCACCTCCAGTCGTGATTTTTAAGTCAGGCAACAAACAAACTATGCTAAGTCCTAGGAGCAAAATTCTATTGATAATTGGCCGTGTGTTTTTGGCATAGTGCGAGCATGTATATGATAATTGTAAAATATGAATGTATGATTGTGATTTGTTTTCTAAACGTGTATCGAGTAGCAGTCATTATACGGTGGACCATGGTCCACAATGCATTATGGATCATCGTCACAAAACGCTGCCATTTCATTAAGTAAAAGAAACGGCTGCAGTAAGTTTTAACGGAGTTCCGTAAAGGATACTACAGTTCATCTCAAAATATACTACCTCATTTTTGGTTTTATTGTATCAAATGAAATTGTAGTTATATCGAAATAGAACTATAGTTGTGTTGAAAGGAAACTGCATTATATATAAAATGAAACTGAATAACAGTTTCACATATTTGAGTGTATATTGTCCAATGAAACTGTAGTTATATCGAAATGATATTGTAATTGTGTTGAAATGAAACTGCAGTGTATTATAAAAGAAACTGTAGTTGTGTTGAAAGGAAACGGAATAATAATTTCACATATTTGACTGTATAATGTCGAATGAAACTGTAGTTATATCAAAAAGTAACTATAGTTGTGTTGAAAGGGAACTGCAGTTGTGTTGAAAGGGATTTGCAATGTATATAAAATGAAAGTTAACGGCGCGGAACGGAGCCGTTTCAGCCGTTTGTTTTCATTAAGCAAAACGACATCGTTTTGATGCATGGACTACAATCCATTGTGGATCGTGGTCCATAGTAAAATTTGAGATCGAGTAGGATCCAAAGTAAGCCTGCAGGGCCGTTCCATTAAAAATAGGGGCCCTGTCTAATAGTTTAATTTGAACATTCATTATTTTTTTTCGAGATGCAATCTAATTAAATATAATAGAGTAAAGCGAAAAACAAAAAAGATAAAATAATAAAGAGACAAAGAACATAGGGGAAAAGAGATTTTTTTAACATTTTTAGATTTCAGTATAAATATACAAAGAGATATCTATTTATAAAAGTAATAAAGATAGAAATCTAGAAGATCTAAAAAATCTCTATAACTAAGGTAATTGAGTCAAATCCATATAGACTTCAAGTTATTGTATTTTATGACAAAAGTGAAAAAGATAATTTTTTTGTGGCTAAAGTGTCACCCCGCACCATGAACCATTCACGATTATTCACCCCGCACCATCATTTTCAATAAGTGATTATTCAAGCCATAAACTAATTTTTTTTTTGCACCTAGCATATTTAGTAGGTTTTCCGGTAAAGTGTTGACATGTCATGGGTTTAAAAGCTGATGTGAACTTATTTGTTGATGAGGTGGCTTATTTTTTTGAAATATTAATGATGTGGCTTATTAACCACTAATTACCGCCTTAATTAGTTAATTACATCATCTTCAACCTTCACCACACAGAGGGGGAGACGGAGCTGCCACGTCAAGCCTAGAAGAAGATCGACCAGAGCTCTGTTTCGCCGCCACGCCTGCTTCACGCCACCGCCGTCCCACAGCTTTGTTTTGCCGGTCGAGGAGATGAGAGACGGGAGACCAAGCTACCACCACTGCTGCCAAGTCCAAGCCGCTGGGAGAGGAGCTAGCCGGAAGCACGGTTCGGCCACGCCAGAGCAGTTGCCTCACCACCAAGCTCCGCCGTCGTCCCCTGCTTCACTGTCCAGTTGCCGGAGTTTCCTTGTTGCTGATGTTGTCGGCCGTTAGTTGAGAGAGACGAGATTGCTGAGCCGAGCGGGATTCACACGAATGATTCTCAAAGTCTTCACACATAGAAGCTGCTCGAACCCCACATTTGGGCGATTACTTGACATGAGATGCTCTGCCAAACTGCGTACATTGCAGTTCATTTCTGCCACTTCCAAATATGAAGTTCGCAGGTGAACCCGACTCTTCTGATGAACCCAACGCAGAAGATTGGCTAAAGGAAAATTCATCTTTAGACATGGAGTTTCGCAGCACATGCCCATTGCTTACGATAATTCTATTAATCTCTTCACTAAGGGCATTGGCACCACCAACCTTTTCTCTCTCTTTTTTTTTCTCATTCTCAACGTTCACCAGGGACCTGCTTATTCAAAGGAGAGTGGACTGTGAGAGTGTTTGCCCTATTTGCAATGTAGAGAACGAATCATTATGGCATATTTTAGTTGCTTGTGCTTTCATGAAAGAAATCGATCTGGAGACAAATGAGCATTCAGCCTCAAACTCCCTTGCCTCAATCCTTCCAGACTTGGTTTCTACACATCATACAAGGGATGCCTAGGGAGAAGCTTTGCTCTGTAATTCTTATTTGCTGGGAAGTGTGGAGGCAAGACTGTGGTACTGAATCTTCTCATGGTGATCACGGCTAGACCAACAGTAGATGGATCATGCCTCAATAGGATTTCCTAAAGCTTAACATTAATGCATCATTCGACAGTCTCCATAAAGTTATGGGTTTTGAATGTGTGTTGAGAGACTCTAGTGGCATATTCGTCGACCTTTTCCACTTTTCCTCTGGATTTACTCTGCTTCTCTCAACAAAAACAGATAATATAATTTACTCGCTTCCTTCCTGGACCGACGCCAACGTCAACGAGTTCATTTCCTCCGATCCAGTTCATGGCCCCGCGGTAACTTCCTTTTTTCCTTTTTCTCAGATTTCACTTCATTTATGCTTTTTTTTAATCTATCTCGGTTTCTGTGATCTGCTCCCATTTCATCGGGTGTGCGTTGTGTTGTGTTGCGTATGTATGCGTTTTTATGAAGAGTTTGGTATGGATGCGCTCTTAGAGCTGTCATAGATCATCTGGATCTTCCAATTCACTGGGCGCCCTATCTACCACTGCTCAGAGAAACATACGAAAAAATTAAATAAAATAATAAAAAATACATGTCAGCATCAGGTGACCGGTAACTTATAGAAAACCTACTAAATATGCTAGGCGCAAAAAAAATATTAGTTTATGGCTCAAATAATCACTTATTGAAGATGATGGTGTGGAGTGAATAATCGTGAATGGTTCATGGTGCGGGATGACACTTTAGCCTTTTTTTGTCTAAATATTTTTTTTGAAAGTATTTTTTTTTTGTCTAAATATAATGCATAAAATTCAACAAAGAAAAATACATTTCAAAATTTAATTTAAAATTAGTGACATTTTTGTACATATTTAAATACAAATTTATTCACCCAAATTTCGATGCCAATTACTTTTAAAATTTTATTTTCACTTACAATTAAGACCAATATATAGATTCTAAAAAAATATTTATCAAGTATAAAAATATTAAACTATACATAAAATATTTTTTTTAAAGAATTGGGCCCCCAAAAATTGGGGGCCCTGTACAGTCACCCTGACTCGACATGGCCAGGGCCGGCCCTGTAAGCCTGGATAGTGTTAAATGAGTATGAAATGGGTACGTATAACATTCCATTTGGTTTGGTTAATTTTATAACCAATCGGTTTAATTAGTTTCGAGAAGGGCTAGCTTAAAGACAGTATCCTACCCACCAAGGCTTGTCTTATTATTTTATATGCACATGACAAAGTAAAAATAAGTGTCGTTAATATATGAAGTTAATATATATATATAATATGAACGATTGATTGATTATTTAGTTCAAATGATTGTACTAGTTAATTGAAAAGAATTAAAGGCGATAATGGGTCAAATAGTCTCTTTTAGTATTCAGAAAAGTGCAATTAACATTATATGAACTAAAAAAAAATAGCAGCTCAAATTAACTACTTTAACCATTTTGTAAATTTTCATTTTCTCTTCTCCCAAAAAGTTGAATCCCGAACTTGAAGGGTCTCCACACCCTGGCCCCATAGAACATTTGGGAGAATGTAAATTATTATGACTCAATGACTTATATTAGCAAATAGGGCCAAATGTCGGTGTGCACGAGGGATCTGTCCACTTTAGACATAATCCCCACACTACAACTACTGAGATTCGAACATTAGTATCTTATCTCAAATACTACCTATTGAACCAGTAAGTTATGCCCGTGCGACACAAATTTCATTTTTCTCAAGTTCCCCTTTGGTAGCCAAGTGATTTCATTAACAAGCTTTCATAAACAAAGCAAAGTAGATTGGTCATTAATGGAGGCGCCTAATGAAAAAGAGTAAATCAACCATTCACAAAGGTTTTTTCTATAGGCGAATAAGTCAACTTTTTAAATATATAAAATGTAAAATCAGGATTGAATTTTTGGAAACTAATCCCAAGGAAAAAAAAGAACGAGATAAAGAAAAATTCAAGTTGTGCGTATACACAATTTTCTTAAAATCAATTCTCTACTTCTTAGGGATGCTATTGTGCTAGGAGCGTGGTAGCGTCAGTTTTCCAAGATAAATGAATTACGGTAAAATAATTTGGACACTCAAACTAAATTACCCTCAACGAATTAGAACAACAGCTTGAACCATAGTTATCATGGCGTCGCTTAGGCGACACCTTGGCATCCTGTCGGTGGAGACAGGACGCTTAGAAGCTTCGCCTCGCTTTAAAAGGGTGAGGCGAGCTCCGGCTTCGGCTAGGCATCCTAGTCGACGCAATGGACGCCAACCCGCAAAATCCGATCCATTTTTTTAATTTTTTTTTTTAAATGGTACGAGTAAACCCTAATAAGAATAGAGAAAGAGAGAAATAAACATTTCGAAGCAAGTCAGCAACTCTCAACTCTACCGGTCGCGAAGTCGCAAACTGCGAAGCCCTTAGCTCCACCGATCGATTGTTGTCCCACTGCCATCACCGTCGCCGCCGCACTACCGTCGCACCGCCATCATCGTCGCCGTCCCACTACTCAAGTCTTTTTTCTTCTTCATTTCTCCTCCGTTGCTTCTTTCTAGTTTCTGCCCAGCTAACTACTTTGTTTTCTCTTTGAGTCTTTTACTCTTTGGTTTTGGTTTATAAACCAAAGACACATTACTTTGATTTATATTGGCTTATCACTAGGCGGTGAGGGCAGTGGGCATAGGCAATGCCTCACTACCTGCTAGTTACCACTTAATTTTTTTTTTAAATTTATTTGATTATTCTTAATCCTCTTCATTGTTTGAACACTATATGGATATATTTTAGTTTATATTATTTTTTTATGGCTAGATAGTGGGCAGAGGCAGTGCCCCACTGTCTGCCACTTATTATTATTTTTATTAAATTTATTTGATTATTCTTAATCCCCTTCATTGTTTGGACACTACATGGATATATTTTGGTTGATATTAATTTTTTTATGGTTGGGCAGTGGGCAGAGGCAGTGCCTCACTACCTGCCACTTTTTTTTTTAAAAAAATTATTTGATTATTCCTAATTCCCTTCATTGTTTGGACACTAGGATACTAAGATATGGCTGGAAATGAGTCAAATGATAGTTATGATCCATCTACCGATCCTAAGAGGAAAGCAAAATCCAATGATCCAAGATAGAAATATAGATTTTGGCCGAACTTAACAAACAAGGACTTGGTTGAATGCTCGCTTTGTCACAAACAAATGTATTTAAGAATCAAAAAATTAAAACAACACCTTGCGGTCGGTTATGAAGATGTTACAAAATGTCCCAAAATAACTACCGAAATTATAAAGGAGATGCAACAATATATGCAAGGCACATCAAGGATGAAGAAAGCAAGGGTGATCTTGGATGATGTGAATGATGATGTGCAAAAAACGGGAGAAAGACAACTATCATCTCATGATTCCGTTACTTATCCAAGTTCCAGGACCACTAGTAAAAGAAAACAATTAACTTTAAAATTTGAAAAACCGCAACCAAGAGCGGGAAAACAAAATCAATCGGTTGCAACACTTCTTAGAAAAACTCCTGAAGAAGTCATTGCGGAGAGACATTCCAAGGGTTCTACTCAAATAACTCTTGAAGCTTGTACTAAGAGCAAGGAAGAAAAAGAGATGACAATAATGCATATAGCATATTTCTTCTATGAGAATGACATACCGTTCAATGTAGCAAATTCAAGGAGTTTTGAAATTATGGTTGAATCAATTGGACAAATGGGACCGAGATTGGAGCCTCCTAGCTTTCATGAGTTACAGTTACCTATCCTTGAGTAAGCAAAACAAGAAACTGACAAGTTGAAAGAAAAACACAAGCTTGCTTGGAAGGAATTCGGGTGCACACTCATGTTAGATGGGTGGACAGATAGGAGGGGTAGACACTTGATTAACTTCCTTGCCAATAGGCCCGAGGGAACTTTCTTCTTGGAGTCAGTTGATTCATCGAGTGAGGTACACGATGCACCAATGTTAGATGGCTTGCTGGGGAAGAAAATTGAAGAAATTGGCAAAGACAATGTTGTATAAATAGTGACGACAATGGGGTTAAGGCGGCCGGTAGACTTTTGGAAGGGAGGATTCCTACTTTATTTTGGACTCATTATGCAACACATTGTCTTGACCTCATGCTAGAGGACATTGAAAAGTTGAGAGAGTTTAAGTCTAAAATTGCAAGTGCTAAAAATGTTACCACTTTAATAGACACTGTTGACTCCTTAATGCTATGAGATAGCAAAGGGGTGGGAAAAATCTTGTGAGATCGGGAGCTACTCGATTCGCCACAGCATTCCTCACATTACAAAGTTTGTACTAGAACAAGAATGCTTTGAGAAATTTATTTGTTAGTGGGGGTTGGAACAATTCTAGGTTGGCTAACACGGAAGCAGGTAAAAAGGTGTGCATTGTGCTTTCATCAAGATTTTGGACTGATGTGAGGAATGCATAATTGCATCACATCCCGTTTTGATTGTATTAATGATTGTTGATGGTGATACGACTCTAGCTATGCCCGAGCTTGCTATGACTATGTTGACTGCTAAGAAAAACTCAACGAAACATTTGCAAGCAAACCAAGGTTGTTGGCAAAGTTGATGGATATTGTTGTGGGGATATAGGAAGATCAAATGGAAGTGAAGTTATATGGAGCTGCATTGCTTTAAATCCTTCCAAATATTTTGATCTTAAAGGAGAATGATAGTATATATGCTCGTAGGCAACGAGCCATGTTCAATGAAGTTCTTGTGAAGATGATCACCGATGATGAATTGCAAGTGAAGATTAGCAATCAAGCTGATAATTATGATCGCATGAGAGGAGATCATAAGCCTTTGTTGTTCATCTTCGGGTTGTGAGCGCAATTGGAGCACATATGAGTTTGTAAGTACTAATAGTATAATACTCTAATAGCATTTAAAATTTTAAATACATAAATTTTTAACTTGTTTATTTTTCTACTTTTACTTTTTTTAGATCCATAAAATAAAATAAAATAAAATAAACCGTTTAGAGCACAAGAGTTCCAATGGAATAATGAATGGGTTGGTGGTAGTCAATCTAGTGATGATGTTCATCCCTGGGGAGATCTTTCATAGCGATTTGTTGATGAAGTAATTGGTGCATCAAACAACCTTGAGGGCTGTAATCTTCCTACGAGAGCTCACGTAGGGGAACGTACAACTACACCAATCTTGAGCTATTCACGACGCCGTAGTACTTCTAGTTCTAGGATTGATGAGGAAAAACGAAATGAAGAAAAAGATCATTTTTCAAATGATGATGAAGAAACTGAAGATGTTGATGATGATGTTGAAGGTGATGTTGACCTAGTGGGAAGAAATGAAGATCTTGATGATGACAATGAGGGACAACGGAATATGAATGACTTTTTGATAGATATTTGAGAGTTTTAACCTGGATTTGGATATTATTCTACTTGTGTGGTATTAGAGGATAATGGATTTGGTGACTTGGGCTCTGTTTGACAGAGCTTATTTATGAGTTTATAGCTTATTTTAAGCTACTAATAAACTATAAGCTTTGTTTAGTAATATTCCCAAAATAAGCTAATAGTTTAAAATAAGAGCTTATTTTGAAAAGCTACTTTAGGTAACTTTTCCAAAATAAGTTAGTAGTTTCCTAACTTTTTTTTTTCATCTTTATCCTTATTATTTTTAAATAAATAACATCTTTTATCCTTCCCAATTAAAATTCTTTTGGCATTTTCTCTTCAATATGTTTGGTTGTAATTTCAATTTGACATTTGTGTGTTTGAAAATTAATTTTTGTATTAAGTAATTTTATGAACTATAAATATTTTGTTTTATTTTATTATTTTTATATATTTTCAAATATATATTCTTAACTTTTATTTTATTAAAATATTAAAATATATTGGTTTCATTATTTTATATTTTAATATGTAAACTAACCTATTTAAATGTGAAACTATTTAAGTTTTTTGAAAATGGTTTTTTAGCCTTTTTATATTTATAAGCATATTAAAAAACTAATTTTACCAAAACACTTTTAAGTATAACAGGTAGCTTAACAACTCTTCAAATTTTAACTTCGGGCTTATAGCTTTTCAACTTTCAGCTACCTTCCAGCTAGGTTTGCCAAACATAGCCATAGCTTTGATGTGTGTTAACTTGGATGTTGGATATTATTCTACTTGTGTATTCAATATGTTCAAGTGTTTAGACTTCATATATATATCTAAAAACTTAATAAGTCTCAATCAAGGTTATATCCTTGATTTATGTCCATCTTTTTGTATGCTAAGAAATGTATACATTACACTTTAAATGTTGTACACTTCAATGTTATTAGACAAAATTGCCCCTAATACATTCTTGTTATACAAAATTACCCTTACACCGTTATAACACCGTTACTTTTAACTCCATCATTATTACCATACACCTATATCTATCATATCTTTTTCCTATTATTTAATTATCATTTTATTAAAATCATTATATAATTAATTTAATGGTTATTATATTTTAATTAAATTTCTATGAATGGTAAATCATATATGTGTGTATATAAAATACATATATTATTTGTGTATATATAATTCAAATTACAATTTTAATTAATGTTTTAATATTGGGCACAAATTTTCGCGCATCGCGCGTAGAAAATATATATATATATAACTTGTCGCCTGCCAAAGACCTTATGATCAAGCAGCATAGTTGTGACCTCTCAAGTGTTCGATTCCCAGTGGGGGCGTTGGTTCTTTTGTGCTTCAGTAGGTTGAGAAAATATGTATGAACAGATACTACATTGTAACGGAGCGCTGCGACTTAACAGGTTTTAATTGGTAGAGAAGATAACGTAGGAAGAGATCAGAAACAAATTTTTGAGTTACTTGAAAATCTACACAAACACTAAAGTATATATAGGGGATGATTAAATCATAAAATTTAAATGATAATTAAATCTGATTTAAAAATAAAATTGTAACTCCCGAAACAACCATCAATAATTATGGACATAATATCACCGATTACCGAACTAATCACAAGTAATTCTTGAACGAACCATAATTAAACATGTTTAAGAAACGTTACACTGTGGCCGAGAAGTCCATACCGAATCATTTAAAATGTTTTGATTGAATGCCAACTACTATTTAGTGTGATGACACATCCTTTATCATTTCAAATGAATGGTCACAGGATTGAACCCTAGTAATGGAGGCATTGATTTTTTGGGCTAAAAACGATTGAGAAAATATAGAACAAATATAACTTTGTAAAGAATCATGAGTTAAAAATAATAATAATAAATAATAAATAATAAAAAACCTTTGATTGAATACATACGGTGATACGGGGAGGGAGTAAGGGTGCGTCTGATTTAAACATTGGAATCAAAATAGTAATGAGAATAAAAAATATCTAATAATGGTAATAATTTTAATTAGGAAGGTTCTCTTTGTTTGCTAGTAAATATAAATTGGAATCAAAATAAATAAATAATTAAATAAAAATAAATAAATATATAATACTTATACATATCCACATACATATATGTTCATCTTTATTCTTTAACAATGACCTTATTATTATTATTATTATTATTATTATTTTCTTCTTTTTCATAATTTTTATTTTATTGTTCAAAAGTAGGAGAGAATAAGGTAAGGAATTTAATAGTTACCAAAGGCGGTAGGATAACAAAAGTAGCAATCTTTATTGTGTGTACCATACTATCAAATAATGTATTTTTAGTATATTAAAAATGTATATTCTATTCAAATAAAAATACATTATTTGAGTACTAAAAGTATATTATTTTAAATAATGTACATTCAGTACACGAATAATATATTTTTAGTATATTAAAAATGTACTTTTTGTTGAAGTCCACACAATAATTTGCCCAAAAAAAAAAATAAAAAATCTCATAATAGGATGCAAAAGTCATAAATCAAACTCAACCTAAAAATTAAAATTAGAAAGAAGGGTGAGAGAGAACAGAATTTAAAGGCAGAACGAATTTGAATAGAGCTTGGAAAATAAATTTCAAATGACCAAAAAATTCTCCCACAATACAAATTACTTTCTGGTGACTTTCGGCTAGTTAAGTGCAAATAGAATATTTAGTTTACTGAGCGAATAAAGCGAAGCAGTGCAAATTTGTAGTTTAAAACGAAATCTATTTGGCAAAGAACATTCATAACTGGCACCACAGTTTGTAAGCAGTAACAAGACAAGATACATGCCACATCACAAAAATACAGAGACGGGAGAAGAAAGCTAAGATGTAGCCAGACTTCCAGAAAATAAAAAAAAAAATAAAAAAAAAATTGTATCCCAGACTTTATCAACATGGCAGTTCTTTTACAAGATAAGGATGCATGATTAGTGCAACCTTGTCAACTCTTCAACTCTCTTCATGAGTTCCTCCACAGGAACGGCCATAGCCTTCGATATCTCTTCCATCCGAACCCGGCTAAGGTCTAGGAAAGATTCGATTAAATCTCCATCCAAGAAGTTCTTGGCTTCGACGGTTTTCTTTTCATTATAAAAGGACCTCCATTGCTCGTGGCTCAGTCCTCCCACACCCTTTATCACTTTCCTTAAGTTTGTTTGCAGTTTCTCCAAGAAGATGTACTGGTCGTTTGGAAGTGAGGCAATGACTCCGATAACGCCATTCACCGTGCCAAAAATGATGGTCGGTATCTGGCCAACATCTGAGTCTGGCAGCCGCATGACCAGAGAACCATGTCGGAACCTATTAACAAACTCACCGAGGTGGTATTCACCGACCACATCAAGACGGCTGCGCTCCTCATCGGTGGCACCTTCGCTATTTTTCCGAACTGTGAAGAGGTTGAAATTGTTCTCAGCACCAAGGTAAATGTCATCATCAAGAATCTCAACAGCTGACATCCAATTAGCATTGTAATCACGCGCTCGCTCCTCAATAGCACCCTCCTCGTGCTAAACAAGAATGATGAGAATATCATCAACAGCGTTTTACAGTAATAGCAATCTAGAAATGCAGGGATGTAGCTTTGAAGCTAAAAAATGAAGGTATTTCCAAACATTACCTTGTATATTAACAGAGAAATTGATTTCATCAGATCACCTACAACAATAAAATCTCCACGAGTTTGAACATAGAGGGCTAATATATGACCATGATGTCCGCATTCTGACTGCAGTTCACGTGTTCCATCATCACGCAGCATCCACTTGTACAACTGAATCTTTTGATTGATTGCCGCAAGTAATTTTCCATTGAATGCATTTAAAGAGTATACAGCTCCCTTAGTTTCTTTCTCTGCAATTAATTGGAGCTTCCCATCTTCAACAATAAAAACTAATATTCGTCCCTGCAAATGTTTATTCCCCAAAACTAAACAAATAAATAGAATTCCATGCATCTGCAAATATTTATATTAATATGGACTCTGAGCTACATTGAGGCATCAGCTCATTCAAACAGTCAGAGACCAATATCTTCTGACTAGAAGTTCAGACATCTAAATAGTTTAGATGTGATACCTTGACTACACTATTCCTGCTATGTACTGACCAGAGATGGCAATTAGGAGAAACCAGTTTATGATGGTAGAATTATTTGGGGTATTATAGATTTTATAGAACTCAGAATTAAGTATATTTGATTTCTCTTCTGCCAAAAACAAAGTATTGCATCATGAGTATGAAATGGAGTTGAAATGATAAAAGGGCACACATGAATACAAAATATAGAGATGTGATAAAGCTATCACATTCAATAGAGCAGACTTTTATGGCCAGAATATTGAATAACTGTTCAAAACTTCATTGGACCATTTAGGCCCTTTTGGCCTATGTAAAAGGATTAGAAGATATGAAATATTTTTTGGCAAGAGAAAATGTGTTACTTTGGTGCAGTGGGAGTCTATCCTGTATCTAACAGAGTTGCAAAAGTAATTTATACCTGCAATTCTACTTGAATGTGTGCATACTCATTCATACCATTAACTTTGCAGAATTTCAGAAAGACTGATTTGCTGAAGAGAGAGAAGTCTAAACCTAGTAGTTAGATAACATTGAAGCACAGTGTGCCACAATGCTAGAGAGAATGGATGCATAAGTCTTGGTAAACAATATCATACCTTTGAAGGTTCATTTTCCTCTGGCATCACATATGCAGTTCCAACACAGTAGTACACATTACTATCATCAGAGAAGGAGCAGTTAAGTATGGAACAACCATACTCAAATTGATCGAGTGGGTAAGTTGATATGAACTCAAATGTTTGGTCATCTAGCAAGCGGATAAAATGCATTTCAGTATCATCTGCATTTGCCTGATTATACTTCAAACTACATATGGCAAATGTCCTGGTCTGTTCTTGATGGCAGATACGACGTGCATGCTCTCCGAGTGGAATAGAGCGAATATGCAGCTTCTGAATGTCATCAATGGTGCCAATTGTTAGCTCACCTTCTTTGGCAATTGCAAGGCTGTTGACAAAGGATAGAGTATTAAGGCACTGGATCACTCATTAATAACATATGCACTATCCAGACATTCTATGGTTGCACTTGCCATCCACTATTTTAAAAGCAACTTTATACAAGAAATGTCAACTTTGGTAAGAATATAAGGCATATAAAAAGGCATCTTTTGCAATTAACTTCATGTCTGTAACATTAATTAGTCATTCAATGGTTAGCTTACACAATTTCAGCCTTGTTAGCAAACAGCAAAATAAAGAGTAATCATGCATAGCTTCTCAAGTAACATAATAGCAAGATAGTGATTTTAATTTCTCTAATAGTACAGACACAGCAGTGCTCGAGTGAAAAAACAGGTTTGTTTGTTTCTGAAGTCAAGTTTGAGCAATTTCTAATTAAAGAACTGATGCACATTCTGCACATTTCTTCACGATTAGCATCCAAAAGTGTATCACCTTAGAAACAGTACGCTACAGATGCTACAGGAAGAAGCCTTTATACAAACCCCATCTGGAAACAATAACTTCCCTAAATATTTATAGTGATAGTAAACAAAAATAGGGGATGTTCAATGTTGATGCTTATATCAGTTTACTGCCATATCAGGAGTTGAGAATGGAATTCCCAATAATCAGAAACATTTCAGATAGAAGGTGGATAGAAAGTTACCTGTCTGGAAAGGCAGCAGAGTTGAAAGGACACATATGACTAACTTCTTTAAGGTTCACATTGCTGTAAAGGAGTTTCTTGTTACTGCTGTATATGACAGTTGGTCTATCAGAAGCAGCAAAAACATGTGTCGCATTCTTTGATGAGAAAGTACGGAGTGTTATGGGTTGAGTTCCAAGAGACACTTTCTTTCTATCTGCTAGCTCACCACTACGCATGTTCAAAATGAAACTCATGAGGTGACCATCTCCAAGGGCACATAGCAAATAAGATATCTGGAAAAAGCAAAGTGGCAAAACTTCAGATCAAACAGAAAATATATCATTCTGTGATTACAACAGGCAGCAGAGAGCTTACTCATTGCTTCAAGAGATAAAGCTGCATAATGATTGCATCCTAACTACAGATCCTACAATGATTGCACAATGACCATCTCCAAGGGAACGTAGCAACCCCATGGTATCCAAAGTTGTACAAGGATTTTTCTTGCAGTACCCAGTAAGGCTGTGTTTGGAAACCCGGAAAATGATTTCCTGGAAATCATTTTCCGGGTTTCCAGTGTTTGGCAAGAGAGGGGAAAATGTGGTCAATGGAAATTGTGGTATTGGTCAAAGGAAAATAGACCATTTTTTCAGGAAAATGACTTCCCACTTTTTTGGGGGAAGTCATTTTCCAAGTCTTCCTCAAGCCTCTGCCTTCTCTCATCAGATCGCGTCTTCCTCATTGGAAAGCATTTCCCGGCTGGAAACTTCCGGAAACTAGTCTGGCCAACTGGTTTCGCAAACCAGTCTGGAAATCAGTCGGCCGACTGGTTTCGGATGTGATTTTTTTGCTGTGTTTCCTAGACATTGTTATCTTTTTGTGATTTTTTTGCTCATTTTCCAGAAAATGAACCAAACACACCAAGACAGTTTTCTAGAATGCAACCAAACACTGGAAAGGAAAATGTTTTCTAGAAAATGACTCATTTTCCAGAAGTCATTTTCCTAGTTTCCAAACACACCCTAAGTTCAAAATGCATTTATACAAAATTTGCAAGAAAAAGAGCCCATACTATGAGGTTATATTTAGTCTGGTGTAAAATGTTAGGAAAAAAACATCTTCCCCATTTTCCATAGATACAAGGAAAAATATTTTCCTAGTGCTGTAATTTCTCTTCTAATACCTCATTACAGATCCTACGTGTAGAGCACTACAATATTCACAAGACTAAGAAAAGAACTTACCCCTTCAAAGGAGCACAGAAGAACAGAGCGAGGAATTATTTCTCCTCCCAATTGCTCCGTTCTAATGAGATTCAATTCAGGTAGTGAATACATCCTAACACTTATGTCAGTCCACATCCCCACTGCAGCTAGATGACTATAGTTTGGATTATCACCAATTGGATTTATGTCCAGACAGGAGATATCATACTCCAACTTCGCATGTTTTGATTCAATCAACCTTCCGTCACCAATTTCTAGGTAAACTAAATGACCACCCCCTGTAGCCAATAATACCTGTACAAATATAAAACAGCATCTAATGAGCCAAAAGAGCTAACCAATTGACATAAAAAATATATTCACAGGCCAATACATGCAAGTGATTAAAATTTGAATCCCTTCCGAGGCTCAACACCCAAAGACGAACATATTCAAATATAATGCATGAAACAATGTCCAGAGTCTCTGAAGAAAAGGAATCAAACAAGAGAAAACAAAAGGAAAAGAGTTTTCCAAGAGGTTGAAGCAAAAATTGCTACAATTGTACTGCAAATGCATCCAAAACTTGATCAACCAATGATAGCAATCTCTATTGTGATTCTAACGCAAAACTTATCAATGGATGACCTGTGTGGCATTTGCTGTGGCAACATTGATTGAAAAATTGGCTGGAGCATGCCATTCATCTTTCAGCTCTCTGGAGGTAGAGCTGACCAATCTCACTGAGTTTGAAGTAACCTGAAACAGTGAATCAGCAATTGCATAGTGTTAGAAGAAATGAGTCCACAAACACCAAGGAAAAATGAAAAATGAGTTTTGCTTCAGTTGCACTAAATGATTTTCAGAGATTTTCTTATATATAGTCTACATGTTAGAAAACAAAGGATTTATTTATCTGGGAGAAAAATAAATATACTCCGTATTAGATAAAATGTCCAGATTCAGTTCCAAACTTCACATAATATGTTAATTGTGCTTCAAACAGAAACAATTACATAATGATTGTTTCTGAAAATGAAAATTTTTCCAAAAGAAAAGTCATAACAAAAGTATATATTAAGCATATTTTCCTATCTTCACCCCAAACAACAGAACTGTTTCATGAACTTTAAAAAGCAATTATGCACTGAACTTTAAAAAGTTGCAATTAAGTACATGAACTTGTTATTTTAGTGCATCCAAGCTTAACAGCCGGTTAACTCCAACGTGGTGGCTGACATGTCCTTTTTAAAGTCCATCTCATATACAAATTAAAAATAAAAATTAATATTAAAAAATAAAAAATGTTGAAGACAGCCATGGCTGGCTGCCTTCTTCTCCCTCCTTCGTCTCAAGATTTGGAGGGGAAACAATTATTTAAAAAAAAGAAAAAAAAAAAAAAGAAAAAGAAAAAGAAAAAGAAAAAAAAACATTGAAGGTAGCCATGTCTGCCTTCTTTATCGTGAGATCTGGAGACAAAGGAGAGCTTTCATCAACAATGGCACTCAGCTGAGGAAGGCGATGCTGCCGTCTTCTTCAGATCTGATGAAGGCGGCAACTGACTTCTTCAAATTTGAAGAAGGCAGCAACCGTTGCCTTCCTCAGATCTGAGGAAGCCAACGGCCATCTTCATATCTGAAGAAGGCATCACAACTGATCCAGACAGGAACGGCACGACAGCAGGAGCAAGACAGTGACGGCGAACACAAGTATGAGTTGGAGCAAGATAAATTTGAAATAAAATATTATAAAAATGATATATAATATTATTATAAGATTAAATATACTGTATAAATCAGATGAGGCATAGATGTGGCAAGTGACAGAATGTTAACAAATAAAAAGTGGTAAAAAAGACTTGGATGCACAATTTTAATGAGTTCAACTGTTCAAGTGTGCAATTGGAACTTTTTAAAGTTCAAGGGTCTAATTGCTTTTTCACCAAAAGTTCGAGAGCTTATTTGAACTTTTTCCCAATATTTTATAGTTTCACGTGGAAAATTAGAATTTGAAAAATTTTTAACGGTTCAAAATGGAAAATGTAAAACATTTTTTGGTTACTAAATAGGCCTTGGTTTCTTCTTCTTCTTCTTCTTCATTTTTTTTTTTTTTTTTTTTTCAGGTTGGGTTTGAAATGTGAAAAAAGAAGCATATAAATCTTTCTTTGATAGGTAAAGGAAATAAGCAAAGCACAGGAAATGCCAATCCATTCGCATTAAACATAGCTCATTGGAAACTTGCTAAATGTGATCTTGGTGGGTTTCCCAAGAAACACGGTTAAAATTTTTCTTAAAAAGAATTATAGAAAAATAAAAATAAAAACAATCCTTTCAACCTCTTACATGCTAGCCAATTTCTGCCAGGCAAAAAAACAAGCAATGTAGTAACATCAACTACTCTCTTGTAAGTGGCCTCTATTTTATAAGAAAATATGAAGAAACCTATTGATATTATAGCAAACAAAAAGAATAATCATATCTTATAAATGGAGTGGACCAAATATTTGGGAGGCATTTGGTTTTAATCATATAAGATAACCAAAGTAATCTGAATAGTGAATATAGTTATGCTATATAAATCTTGTCTAGTTCAAGTTATAAGATAACTAACAGTAATGACATTTATTATCACATCAAATTTTGAGGTAATGTCAAGGTAATCATTACCTTATCCACCTCAAGTATTGTAAGATAAGGTTAGTAGTGGAATGATTTTTCATCTTAGCCGGTTAAAATATACACACACATAGGGGATGAATCAAGTAAAAGTCATTGCTCTTAGTAAAAACTACGAACATTTCACCATCGTCAATCACACAAAATTTATGATTGCAGATTTAAAGAAATAGCAGTGGCATAATGGTAAATAAGTAAAAAAAAATCCAATGACTAATGGAAAATGTAATCCAACTTTCAAAGTTTTTGTTTTGTACTTTTAGATTATCGTATTGTGATTTAGTGCTTATACTTTGCACTTAGTAGTGTATAGTGCACTTTCATCTGTTTGATTATGCAATTTAAACCATTTGAAAAATGCAATTGTAGCATTCATCTTCTTCCCTATTAGAGTTTCTATTATTCACTTATTATGCATCCAAAACTACACCTTTAACAATCCTATAGCTTACTTTTAAACATTTAGGTCATGCGCTTCTATTATTACCACTATGCACTTTTAGAGTTTTGTTGTGCACTTTTGGAATTTTTGCCACTTTCACCATTTTTGTTATGCTCTTTATAGTTTCGTTTATGCACTTTTAGATAACATATCATGCACTTTTAGTGATTTAAACTTTGCACTTTTTTATTTCATATTGGCAGTTTTAGTGATTATACTCTACACTTTTACATATCTGTTGTGCACTATATCATATTATGCACTTTAATATTTATACTCTACACTCTTAAGATTTCGTATTGTGCAGTTTTAGTAATTATATTCTTCACTTTTAGAATTTCTGTTATGCACTTCAAATATCATGTTGTGCACTTTATGTGCTTATACGTAACACTTTTAGGTTTTGCATTATGCATTTTTAGTGCTTATACTCTACTTTACATTATGTATTGGCACTTTTACTGCTTATACTCTACACTTTTGGATATCATTTTGTGCACTTTTAGTTTTTATACTCGGCACTTTTAGACTTTATATTGAGCACTTTTAGCGCCTACAGTTTGCACTTTTAGACTTTATGTTATGCACTTTTAAACATCACATTGTGCACCTTTAGTGATTATACTTTGAACTTTAATTATTACAACTATGCATTTTTATCATTCTTATAGTGCACATTTAAAAAAATTTCTGTGCACTTTAATCTTTCTTAAACAACAGATTTGTATCATTATTCATTCATCCAAGTAAATACACATTGAGATAGGTAGAAATATGAGCTTGTGATAAAGCTACACCTAATTCAAGATCAGTTAATATGAAAACTATAAATAAAGGACCAAGATCTCCTATGAAATATAAAAGATCATTCATACATAACATAGTCCGAGCAAACCCACTTAAAATCTTTACTGAACTATGACGGTCAAATATGCCTTAACAGAGTAGCCTAACAGATTATTACACCTAATTACAACCTCTAGATCAAGCAAAATGAAAGGTCAAGATGAGTACACAAGTTCACAAATGATTTAAGGGCATTAAAGTAAAATGCTCTTTTTAACTAAAAAGATAACACCCTCAACCAAACAAATTAATATTACATCCCCCAATCTTAACCAAACATAAATTGAGCACCTTCCAGGTTATATCCACAAGGCAATGTCTTAGGGAGTAATTTTAATAATCTAAGGTAATATATAACATTCTGTGAATCAAATGCCCCCTTATAGCAAAATCTAAGGAGACTAAAAAAAAAAGATGAATACTAATTACTAAAAATGCAATAATGTTGAATGTTCTGCAAAAGTACTCGTAATGGTACCTGCACCAGCTGATTGTAGACAGCATCATGGCAAAACAAAGTCTGTACTTGAGAGTTAAAACCTTCTATCTCAGTTTCTTCCAGTTCATCCTCAAGGTTCATTGCCAAAATTCGTGTCTCGCTAATAAAGCTCACAACTAAGAAAGTGTCATATGCATCATCTGTAGCAGATCTAAGTGACCACATCCCCTTGATGCCTTGAAGTTCTACAGATGCCTACAAGTCACAGAGACACAACATAAGTTCATCATGAAGATGAATCAGGGAAGTATATTGAGAGAACTTCACTTTGAGGAAGCAAACCTGTTCATTAATCCCGATTCCATTCCGAACAACTCGAAGAGATCCATCTTTATATGCCCCTGAGCAAGTTACAACCTGACCTTGACCTTGCCTTTCAAGATCAACCACACAGAAGTCCACAATTGGTCCCAAATTGACATATCTTTCTAAAACTTCTACATAAGAACCTTTTGAATCAGGCTGGAAATTAAGCTTTATAAGCTGCATTAAATGGGAAAGAGAAAAGTCAATATTAAATGCCAAAAGTTTTGCATTCAAATTGGAGGAAATGGAAGAACCAACGCAGAGTGATATAATGCCAGCAGATGATTGCCACAACAGCAAAATGTCCAACCAATTTAAGTTGTTGATAAATATTCCATGATATGGAGCTATGAATGCATGCTCAATAATTAATATTGCATATCCAACTTGATGTTTCAAGCAAGTTAGGTACTAGTGTTTTGTATTTTCTGAAGTTTGCTGCTGGTGGTAGACAATTTAGACCAACCCACTACTTCACATATGATATATACAGTCACTAGTCTAAGGATCTAATGATTATTTTCCTCTCTAAGAGGAAGTATCCCATACTCAATTTTATTTGAACATATAGCACAAATATATATTCCCAAGAGATTTAGCAAATAAACAAAAACGGTTATAACCACCCTCCCAGCATAAAAGGTTGAGAACAGGAAACACCCCTTTAAAAAAATACATGTTGATCACCTAAGCTAGATCCAACAAAGACAAATGATAAATACCTTTTCATTTAGCAAATAAAAATGATATGAGGGGTATAGCTATTCTCACAGCATAAAGCGTTAAAAACAGGAAATGCCCCTTTTTAGCAAAATACCTGTGAATCACCAAAACTAGATCCGATATAGACAACAGCATTATCCAGGTACGAAATTGTTGATGCAATTGAAGTTTCTCCCAAGAGCTCAATTTTTAGTCCAGTAACTCTATAAGAACCCAAAAGATAGGAAGCTCATTAAGCAAGTTGAGAAACATACTGTAAGCTTTAACTGAAGGTACAAATAACGGTTCATGAGTGCTACCCACTTTTCTTTTTCATGAGTTATAACAAGTAGATGAAGTAGCCCATTTTGATCCCCAAGTAAATAGCGAGAACCATCAGCATCAACCCTTCCATATGCTCTTGTAATGGACTAGAAATAGATTTCAAAGTGGAAATAAAAACCATTAAGAAGTTTCATGTCACTATAGGAAGTTCTAATTTGGTGAGCACATGGGCAGGGGGAATTTTACTATAAAGCATTACAAATATATATATGTGTATGTGTGTGTGTGTGTGTGTGTGTGTGTGTGAGAGAGAGAGAGAGAGAGAGAGAGAGAGACTTACAGGTTTAATGGGAATCGCTTTAAAAGCTGTGGCACTACAATATACAATGGTTTCTTCCCCAATAATAAGCACACCACAAAGGGGCGATGGCACAGGGATGAGCAAATCAGCTCCATTATCAAGATTATTTTGAGACCATGGACCTTCAATAAAATCTTTATCTTTCAAAGAAACCTCATATGTTTTGACATGACGAGCATCTTTGTTATCCTGTCAATCATGGTAAAGGATACAAGAATTAAATTTACTAAACAATCAGACACATGCAAAACTTTAGGAAAACCCTATAGACAACTTTAAGAATGCATACAAGGGCACAAATAAATACAACACTATTGAATTATGCATTTGAAATCAAATAAGAGCTCAAGCTAGACTAGATTTAGGGAGTGGGAAGTGAATTATTTTGATGATGGGAAGCAAATGGGATTAGAAAGCAAGACCGTGGTTGAATCTGATACTATGTTGAATTACATGTTCCACTCCAACAAAAAAGTTTATGCCACTAGAAAAAGGGATAGCTTTATTATTCATTTATTTATTTATTATATTCCACAAAGATTACTTGGGGGCACGTAACTGGGCAACAACATAAAGCACATCAACAAAATTCGTCTGCCAATTTAGTCCATACAGAAAGCGCTAGAGACCTGGTAAAGAACTACGACAGTAGGCTTTGGACAACCATACAAGAATTTGATATCCAAAACTTGAAGTTCCTCGAGCCTGAAAAAAACAAAACCATGAAAAATCAACAGTCTGGGAAAATCCTAGAACTCAACAGAGACCCATACATGAAAACTAAAAAAGTTACTCCCTCTTGTTGGATTTTATTTGTCCTATTTATAATTTACTATTTATTAGTGAAACCAACTACTCTTTCTTTGCTTATTTACTTTAACAATTTCTTATAATTTACAAATTTGGCTTTTTGTTTTTAATAAAACATTTAATGTTGATTTAAATATATAAATTTTATTTAGAATTAAATATTACAAAAAATTGAATCATAAGCCTTTTATCCAAAAAAGACATACAAAATGAGTAAAGTACTTAGTTACCTAAAAGATAAGCAGTTTGCATTTTAGTCTCACTCAAATAATAGAACATAATGGTTGTCCTATCAGAATCACTATATTTGCTAAAACTTTACTTTGCTCCTTCAAGAATAATTAGAAAGAACACATGGCATTAGATAAACTTTCTCATTCATTTGGGTGCCTTAAGAGGGAAAAAGATAGTAACATCATTGTTTCTAGAGCATAATGAAAATGGGTAATAACTACCCGCTTAGAAAATAACTATGCAATTCATTGTCTTAGCCTCTTACAATTTGGAGTCCATACACATTTATCGCTCAAAGTAACCTCCAAATTTTGTTACTGAATGAACAAAAGAGAGAGAAGATGGGTACCTGATGTTAAAAGCTTCCTTCAGCTGGCCTTTGTTATCAAATGGTATAACCTGGTAAGCAAATAGTGAATCATTCTCAAAGGTACTGACAAAGAAAAACTTAATGCAGACATGCAGTGAATCAAGCTCCAAAACATTATTTCATTTTTTATCAAGGAAAAATACCTTGAATAATCCATCATATAGGTGAAGTCCAATCAATCTGCAATCTGGGTCAATTATGCCAATCTAACAAAAATAAAGTTGGAAAAGGTTAATTCTAAAATAAAGAATTCTTGCACCAAGGAGTTGGAGTAGGCTCCTAGGCCATTCCTCACCACCACCCCCTGGGGAGAGGGGGCAATTGGGTGATACGGCACTCAAGCCAAGACCCTAACTCCACCACAAAAGCTAGCTCAAGAGTGGAGGTTTGGCCCAAGCTTAAGTACCACTCCACAATTTCTTGTGGAGCCGATGTGGGATCGTACCATTGGGGGAACATATTTTGTTGATTACTAATACAACCAAGCAGGGATGTACCTAGGCCCCTCCCACCAACAGGTGGTATACCTTCCATGCTTACAAATTTTAAAATAATAATAATGAGAGAGAACACCTAAATATAGATTTGTTCAAGCAGGGATATATTTCTGAGAAACTTAAATATAGATTTGTTCAAGCAGAAATATATTTTGAGAAACTTAAAGAATACCTGCCCATTATCTGTGGGACGTCCAATTCGATCAGAGACATCCCCCATCGCCCTACAGTCAACCAACACTTATAATTTTGTGAGGAAAAATATATAAAGATAAATAATAGCAGACCTAACAATTGGAATCACAAGGATAAAATCATAAAGGTCATCATACTGGAAAAATAAAATGAAATAATAAGAAAAAACAACGATGGGGAGATCTATGAGTGTTAATCAAGGTGTCTAAAGAACAGTTGGAATTAATTTGCACAGGCAGGATTTCATCAATGATCAACACTTTTTTCTAATAGTCCCATAATGTAGAGTAAATATGCCCATGAACCATAGAAGGTTACTAGCCTACCATTTAGGTTAGTGGAGGTAGCCGAAGCAAGTTATAATTTTCACTTCATAGAAAGAAAGTAATATGATAGAGGAGCTTTGAAAGCAGACCTCGTAATAACCTCAGATATCTCTGCATCCCATTGAAGAACACAGAATTTGTATCTTTCAGTTGCAATGAAAAGCAGATCTTGTGTTTCACCCTGCCAATAAGCATTTCACACATGGAGTATATCATAACCAACATGTAGCTATCACAGCTGTTGCACCATATGCATTTTTTATTGTCTTGAAAAATGTATATCACAGGTTCAACACTTTGACTCACATGTGGACGAAAAAGCTCAAGTGTGGCAATTCTTCCATATATTGGCACATCCAACATTGGCTGTAGAAACAAACTTACAGAACTCAAATTCATAATTTCAGGATGATTATGAATATTGTTGCTGTGGGATGAAGAAAGAAAATGTCATTGCATGGTGTAGAAATGAATGATGATCCTTTATTCATTGTTAAAATGAAAGAATACTAGCTGTAAGGATTAGATAATATTTTTCCCAGTATACGCTGGAAGCTTCATCCATGACATTTTCTAGAATGTAACAGGAGAAAGCTATTGCACCTGTAAACCTTGAGGAGTGAGTAAATGAATCTCGATTCGAGTGCATTTCCTGATGGAAAATTATATCACAAAAAAAAATTAACAAATCAAATATAAAAAAGAAATTCAATATTAAGTATTCAGAAATATACCAACTTGGCAGAACTTGTATACTCAAGAGGAATCACAGCTTACTTTTTACATAGGCAATCAATATGCACAACACTTGGCTGGAGATCAGTTTTCAGACTTTTAATCTCAGTATGAATGTAAAGCATTTCTGTTATTCAGTACTCTTAGTTTCCTCTAAAATGTACTATGTCTCATATTCTTTCCTTTCTTTTCCATCATCAAAAATGATCTGCTGAATGGAAGGCCAGTCCCTTTCTTCTTGCTTTCTATTCACGGTCTCCTCTCCTTTTCCTTTTCCATTCTAGGCAGCCAAACCGTATGCATTGCATACAGCCTTCCTCTTCTTTTGTTTCATTTCTTTCCTTTCCATACATGATATATAGAACATAAAAATGATTGGGTCCCCCCACCTCCATCCTAAACAAACAAAGCCTTAATTTTTTTTCTCCTAAATGATTCTCCCGTAACTACATTTCAAAGATCAAAGCTATAAAGAATAAGAATAGCTAGAATCTATATGTATGTAAAAGTAGGGCAGAAACTAGACATATTCATGGATGAAGGGTCACAAAATGAATAGTTCTTTAGTCTCCTAGGGTGAATTAGGTGGATACTGGTGCTGGCAGTTCAAGAAATAACTAGAAAAACATACCAAAAATGAATATACAATGAAAAAGAATAACTAAGAGTATTTCATCGGAGAGTTGTTGAATAATGAAAACACATCGATTTGAGAGAGTAGGCTTACGCGATGATGAGATTGAGCTCCTGCGGACCAGTAAAATTGCCGACGCAGGAATGCGTAACGTTAGTTGGCTTGTGAGCCGTCACCACATAGTTCCAAACGCTCATCTCTCTGTCTCCGTCTGTCAATCACTCTTAAAACCCTAGATAATCTCGCTGTCGCTCTCTCTCAATGTATTAACTTGTGTATCTGATAGGAGGAAGCTCCTCGGTCAATCGGAGCTGCTGCTGAGAATGCAGGAAGAGAAAGATAAAAGTGTTTAGAAATGTGAGAATTTTTCAATTTCTTCACTGGGGAGTGAACACAGAACGAGTGTGGAGAGCGGGACTGCGACAAGGAAACCTCTAGACTCTAGTACTAGCAAACCGAACCGGTCAGGAGAAGTAGCGTTGCCAGGTTAACACTTGGCTCTGTTGGGGCGGTTGTTATACACCATTTTGTAGACCATGGTCCGAAAATGACATCGTTTCTTTACTTAGATTGTGTTTGGAAATTCGAAAAATATTTCTGGAAATCGAAATCATTTTTCGTGTTTCCCATGTTTAGCTACACTTGAAAAACTCAGTCAACGGAAAATGATTTCCGTTGACTGGAGAAAATGAGGCCAAAATGGCAGAAAATGACTTCCGCCCAAAATGGGCGGAAGTCATTTTCCGCCAATGGAAAATGATACTGTGCTTGGTCATATGCTATGGTTTTCGGCGCCGGAAACCAGAGCAGTTCTCTAGTTTCCCGGTGGAAACCAGTTGCTCTAGTTTCCGCCAGAAACCAGAGGGGAGGGTTTTTTTTTAAATTTTATTACTTAAAAATATTATTTTACCTTATTATAATAATTTTAATATTTTAAATAAAATAATAAAAATATATAATTATACAATTTTACTCATTTTCCAGAAAACGAACCAAACACACAAAGACAGTTTTCCATAATACATCCAAACACGGAAAATGAATCGATTTTTCATAAAATGACTCATTTTTCAGAAAACATTTTCCAGAAGTCATTTTACTGCTTTCCAAACACACCTTTAAAGAAACGGATGCCATCAAGTATTAACGAAGTTCCATAAATGAAACTATAGTTCATCTCAAATAATACTGCATCATATTTGTTTTTATATTATCAAATGAAACTGTAGTAATATCAAAATGAAACTATAGTTGTGTTGAAAGGAAAATTGTAGTGTATATAAAATGGAATAGAATAATAGTTTCACACATTCGAGTGTATATTGTCCAATGAAACTGTAGTTATATCGAAATGATATTGTAGTTGTGTTGAAAGGAAATTGCAGTGTATTATAAAAGAAATTGTAGTTGTGTTGAAAGAAAAATGAATAACAATTTCACATATTTGAGTGTATAATGTCGAATGAAATTGTAGTTATATCGAAAAGAAAATGTAGTTGTGTTGAAAGGGAACTGCAGTGTATATAAAATGAAACTGAATAAGTGAATATGTTATACACACAAAGCTAATGCACTCGGAACGGAGCCGTTTCTACCGTTTCTTTTCAATAATCAAAACAACGTCGTTTTGATATATGGACTTCCATGCATTGTGAACCGTGGTCCATAGTAAATTTTGCGTCGTTGGGGAGAGTTAGTTTAGCTGTTTAGGTCCCATTTGGCAACTAGCACACTGGTGAAATTTAGAGGCCCATTTACTAACTGGAAATTTTCTCCAGTTTTTTAGAAATTTAGAAAATTGGAGAACAGAAAACAGAAAACGGAAAACATATTTACTAGCACTGTTTTCCATTTTGAAAACAAAAAACAAGTTTTCAATTTTCTAGAAAACTGAAACACTATTAAAAACTGTTTTCTAAATGGAAAACATAATCATCTATCATCTATTAGACTATATGTCACTATAACCACATTCTCACCATTATCTACTTACATATTTATTCATTACTATGATTACATTTATTATCATATTCTTTTACTTATCATCATCTTCTATCTTTTATACTTGCATTACTTATTTAAACACAACTTATTTGCTTATGCTTAAAATTATACATCATTCACATTATCAAAATTAAAAATTGAAATCTATACCACGTTTTATATTTTGATTGAACTCAATTAATTATTGGTTTAGATATTTTTATTTATGTTATATCGGATACAAGTTTGTCTAGATATCGGATATCAAAATTTCACATATATTATTATACTAGTTTTTTCTACGCGCTTTGCGCGAAGACTTGTGCCCAATATTTAAACCCAATTAGTAAATCATTTTGAAATAGATATAATGCATTTTTTTAGTTGTCGAAGTTTCATAGATATTCGAGTAAAATTTTTGTTGTGTATGTATTTGAAATTAATGGCGATCTAAGAAACCCCACAATTAGGTTTTTTCTTTTCAACGAACCCCACCACATTTCTATTAACACTTTAGGAGCCTTGCTTGGGTTCTATAGCAAAGAAGACCAAGAGAGCTCGTGGTATAAACAACTTCCTTGGGACTTCGGCGACTTTGAAACTCCAAAGAGATATTGGAAAGAAATTGCAAAGCCATGAATTGAGTGGAGTGGGGCAAGAGTACTGCAATCGCATATCAAAAGAGATGATATTCGGGTGGTTAGGCGAATTTTGGCTCACTCATGGGAAGGGCGCACATGTAACTTTGCAAAAGTCTACCGAACTGATTTATTCGCGCTTTGGAGCATGGACACAAATACACCTGTGAACATGGGGATGGTGTGCAAAGGATGGCTGAAGGCACAACAGCAAGCAAAGGTCACTTCAGTGTTTGTGGGACCTTTGGTCACGCAACTATGCATAGCCTTGGGATATCAGGCCAGAATGGAATGGATCGAGGAAATCATGAAGAAGGCGGCTATGACTCCTCTATCGCTCAAGGATCTATCCACTTTGAACCTCGGTCAAACACGACGAGTTAAGAGAGAGGCAAAGGCAATCAAGAAGAAAATGCCCAAGCTACCAAAGATGGAAATGGAACCACCACCACCTTCTTCATCCTCAACAACTCCGCAGCCCAACACACCTCTTGAGCAAACTCACACATCCTCAGCAAATCAACATTATTCTACCCCAGTCTTGTCCCCAAATAATTCCATCTTCAATGAATCAGTGGCACCATCCGCGAAAGATCCAACTCCGGCTCAGTCATCTTCACTACCGGCAGCTCCTTCACGATTCACAAAAGTCACTGATTGGAAGACAATGCAAAACTTCCAATATGAACTGCATCTCGAACAGGAAACATTTCTGGAGCAAAGGGAAGCTAGACACTATGAACTCCTTGAGGAAATGAGTATGCAAATCAACTTCCTTCGGGAAGAACTTGCAAGGAGAGGACCCGGTGCAGGGCAATGAAAGGAAAATAGCTGGAATCTTGTCTCACGAAAAGATTGACTGTTTGAGTAACTCCTGATTGAATTTTGAGAATCTGTCTGTGAACAATATTTTATTTTTATCTGCTTTTATTGCATGTTATTATGTTTGTCCTGTTATTACCACGTTTCGTCCAGCCAAGGACGTTAAACGTGGCGCTCTTGGGAGGCACCCCAAGCCCAATAAGGAAGAGATTAAACCAAGGAAATAGATGGTCAGAAAAGGTAAATCCCTTACTACTCATCCTTTGTTCATAAATTCTGTTGTGGGGTATTCTGATTAGGAAAGAAAAAGGTGCTTAATTCACTTGGGAAGAAATGCCGAGCAAGGTATACCTTTCTTTCCCTTTTACAAAACATAGCTTTGTCCGATGATTAAAATGGATATTCTTGTCCTTTGATTGACTAGTCTAATGAATGCATGGTCTTTTGGGTGTTTTTATTTCGTAGAAATGTCCAAGCCCAGGAAACACTTTTAAGTGTGGAAAGGTGCTTCTTGTTAATTGTTCTTTTGACCCTGCTCCTTTTCCACCATTCCTCATCAAAACATCGAGGACGATGTCATCTTTTAAGGTGGTGTTTGGAAACCCGGAAAATGATTTCTGGAACATTTTCCGGGTTTTAGGTGTTTGGAAAGATGGAGGAAAAGGTGGTCAATGGAAAATGAGCCTCTAGTCAATGGAAAATAACCCCATTTTTCAGGAAAATGACTTCCTCTTTTTTTGAGGGGAAGTCATTTTCCGGAAAGCTAATCGCCTCTCGCCTCTAGGCTTTTACTCCTTGGCTCCTAGACTTCCAGTTGTGCTCCGATTTCTTCTTCTTGGCAATAAAGATCTGTTTTTTTTTTAAATTTCCGAGCAGAAAACGCCGGACTGGTTTCGGTAACCAGTCCGACGTTTTCTGCTCGGAAACTGGTTTCCGACTGGTTTTCGAAAACCAGTCGGTCGGAGTGGTTTGCGAAACCAGTTCGACTGACTGGTTTCGCAAACCAGTTGAAACCAGTAAATCCACTGGTTTCGCACACCATTGGATTTACTAGTTTTGAATTTATTTATTTTTTTTCATTTTATTTTGATTTTTTTTTATAAATGAATGATTATAAAAATTATTATTATAAATGTTGTTATATTTAAACAAATTAATTAAAATATTTAATTAATACAATTTTATTCATTTTTCTGCCCATTTTCTGGAAAATGAACCAAACACACAAAGATAGTTTTCTGCTCTGCTGCCAAACACAAGAAAGGAAAATGATTTTTGGAAAATGACTCATTTTCCAGAAATCATTTTCCTGCTTTCCAAACACACCCTAAGTGTGGAAAGGATGCTATGCATATGATGGGTAATCAACTGAGTTGTTAAGGTTTAAAGTTAGAGACTGTGTTGTTGTCAGTACTATCTAGGAGGACTCTTAATCTTATGCCGGACAAATTTTTGAAATATGCTTTGGAAGCTACATATGGCACACACTGCACCACCAAAATTTGAAATTTTTGAATGATTGCATGTTTTTCGTCTTCTATTTTGTTGGGACCTTAGTCAAGGATCTCTCGAAGTGGGAGTGTGTACCCCCTGAGTTTTAGAAAGATAAAATTAGCGAAGCCTGGGAAATGAACTAAATCTGGTAGGGCTTGGGGCAAAAGGTGAGCCTTTGATGAGAAATGTGAGTAAATCTCGATTCCCAAGTAAAAGGCATGAGGGGTTGAAACGGTGAAAGTTCGAAAAAGGCTTAGAAAAATGTTGGCCACTCCTAGAGATAAGATTCAAGGGTAGCCATCTTGCTAGGATATGGGGCAACCATTGCACAGTCTTCAAAGAAGCGTGGAGATCCATGTGAAGTCGGTTGTCCCAAAGAGATTCTAGGAAATGAGAAAATTGAGAAGAGGTGAGCCGCCCCGCTTGGATTCGAGCACCCATTGCACTGACGTTCGAAAAACATGGAGATCCATGTGAAGTCGGGTCACTCGAGAATAAGATTCGAGGGGGTTGAGAAGAAAGAGAAGATCGCCCAAGCCACGGTGACGAGCGGGCCATGTCCCTACCCTCACTTAATTTTTAGTATAGGGGCTTTGGCGTATGGATGGACTTTTGGCTAGGGTGTGCACATCATTCCCACTAGTGGGATCGACTTTTAGGCCCCAACAAAATGAAAGATAAATTTCCGTTGTTTGCATGATTGAAAAGTATGAGTGTTGTTTTTGAAACCTACCACTGAAAACCTTCACTTCCTCAGCATATTCCTTACATTTTGTTGACCTAAGCTTAATAGTCTTGGTAGATAGTAAAGGGAATTTCACTCGCTCTGTTCCAAAACACCTGCACACAAATCTTTTGATCGACCCACTCACACTTAATTGTTTTTGGCGCTTAGATGATTAGGATTTAAATAGCATGCTTGCTTGAGGACAAGCAAGGTTTAAGTGTGGAAATTAAACTTTGATAAGCACCAAAAACAGTCAAGTTTCGGGTCATTTCTGGACAACTTTATACTGTTTCACCATCCATTTATGATCATCTTTCGTGATTAAAGTCTCTGATTAGCACCTAACTGAAAAATCCAACTCAAAGGATGTGTTTTGAGTCATTTCCGCAGGGTATAGCAAAGTCCTAGGCCAAAAGAAAGCAACAAACGAAGAATCAGCAGAGTAGGAGGACACCACGAGACCAACACGCGTGGTGATCGGCGTGGACTATTTCCAGTGTGCAACCACGCTTCTCCACACGCGTGGTGATGGCGTGGACGCGTCCAGTTAGGGCAACAACGGAATTTCGACTTTTTGGACAGCTATTTAAACCCTCATTTCTCATTTTGAGGGGGGACTTCCACATATTTTCAGATCTGATTTTCTCTTTCCATTCCTTCCCCTTCCCCTTTGGGGAGGAAAAACAAACTCATTCCCACTAGAATAGATTAGTTTTCTTAGATTAATGAAGATGGATGAAAGGATTGAAGATGTAGAACACATGTTTCCTTAGGTATAATACTATGTTCTTGAAAAAGATTGTTCCTTTAAATTATTGCTTTACCTAATTTTACTTTGTTGTTCTTGAATGTTCAATATGTTTGAGTAGAATAGTTTGGGGTGTGTGTGCCCATGCTAGATATTTGATTGATGCTTGAATTTTGCCTATGTTTATGGAAATGTTGGAGTAGGATTGTAGTCTTGTGTGGGTGATGTTCTTCATGCTTTGCTTCTATTTCGGCTGGAATAGTTAGTGAACTTGGTGAAAGCGAGAGTGTACGCGATAGCGGCCTCTCCCGAGTCCAACTCATCTACATCCCTGCCCTTAGTCCAAAAGGATAAGGTCCGGGAGGAGATGTAGGAAAGGTGTTCGATAAAATGCCTCAACCGAATGAGGATTGAGAGTCTGAGTGTGACGCCACTCGGTACAAATACCGTGACTCCCTAGTTCAATTCTGAAACCCATTTTCAAACTTCACATGATAATCAATCATTTGATTTAGCCATGGCACGCATTCCCTTCATACCCTTTATATTACTTAGTTTAATCTTGTTCTCAAACCCCAACATATCATCTAAATGACCTCAGTAATCCTTGTAACTCTTACCTCTTAACATCCTTAATGTCCACACTAATTTGCTCCAATTTGTCATCCTTGAGAGACACGACACTGGGGGACTTTTCCTCGTTTTACCACTCATCACACCTCACCACGAATACATACCTTCATAGAGGAGGGAGACTTTGTTTATCACACGCAATACTACTATACTATACTCAAATCACTCACTCTCACTAAGTACACAGATCTACATTGTGGCATTGTTACTCATTTGTCTATTGTCTTGATTACTCATTGTATTCAACTATTATTATTCAATCTCAATATTATCCGATAACATATTTACCGTCATTGGTTCTTTAATTGAGAGCTGAGGCCAAATCTCAGACAAAGCTCTACATATTACAAAAGAAGGCTGCCCGGTGCCTTCTAGGGCAGGGCGTCCGCCTCCTCATCAGCGGCGTTTGCCTCTTCTTTATCCAGTGACGTCCTGCTCATCAAGTGGCGTCGTGTAGTACCCCGTAAATTCGTTCAAGCCTTGAGACCGGTAATTATTTCCACCGGGCAATTTATTTGATTTAATTGGGCTTAATCTTTCCAATTGATATACATATATATTTTATTCCAGAATTAATTATTTATTCTAAGGCCCAATTCTTGATTTAATTCTTGTAAGGGATTTATTTCAATTGGATCCTTACAATTCTTATAAGTAAGGGCATTTTATATAATGGCCCAATATATATTTATTCTTGGAGGATTAATTCCTTACAAACTAGTAGTATAATAAATAATGTGAGACCCATTTTATAAGGGCCCATTATTTTATGCCTTACCCTAATTGATACATACATAATATATGTAATGATCTTTCCCTACTAATATAAAAGCCTTGTACTTACAATCCTATTTCCCTTTTCATTTCCTGCAAATATAATCCACCCTACTCCTTTCACCTCTAAAGAACCCTAAGTGAATCCTACACTTTCATCTTCAAGATTCAATGCCAAGATTGCTCTTTTAGGATTGCTAAGGCTTGGTAAGTGTCTATCTCTAGGAATATACCTTGCATCATGTTATTTTCATAATCTTTATACAAGTTCTTATGGTGTTCTTTTGGGGATCTTTTGGGAAAAGATGATCAAGATGGAGGTGGTGCCTTGTGAGGTGTTTTGAGGTTTTCTTGGGTGAAGTGTGCTTCAAGAGGTAACCATCCATGTCTCATTAAACCTATTTTCACTCATGATCTATATATATGACTTGGTGTTGGAATCCTGAGAATTTCTTTGTTGTTAGCCTATTGTTGGTTGTCTGTGAAGTCATTTTGATGGATTATGAACTTGTGTTCTTGATCCTTTGTATCTTGTTGTGTATGGATATTTATTGGTATGGATTCCTTGTTTATTTGGCTTCTGGAGTTGTAATCTGAGCAATATAATCCTATTTTTGGTATTCTGGAATGAACTTTGCGTAGTCTGTCTGATCTGTTCTGGGAAGGGTTGGATCACACTTACGGAGGACTCTAACGGAATAATGTGCCCTGTTGGTGCCTTCCGCAAGTGTGTAACGGTGGGGGATGGCGGAGGGAGGTCTTTCGCCAAGGTTGTCCGCCTCCTTCTTGCGGAGGAGTGTGGCGGAGCTAGGTGTTCCGTTGGTGTGTTCCGCCAGTTCTGATGGCATTCTGGTTCCAGTAACCTATTCTGTGATCTATTGTCTGATTGTTTCCCTTTTTGGTCTGGACATTGTTGGAGTATTTTGTTGGGTATTCTACCATGTCTTTGGAGTATTTATTCATATCTCTTGGTCCATATTTTGAGTCTCTTGGTTAGTTGAATCCTTGATTATACTACCTGGGAGTTGGTTTGTGTTCATAATCTGAGATGAACACTTTGAGTAGTTGTTCTTGGGCTGAGGTTGAGGTTGGATGTGGATGGTGGATCTTTGAGTATCTTTGGGGTTATTGGGCACTATTTGCCTTTGTGTATTTGGGCACTATTTGCCTTTGTGTATTTGGGCACTATTTACCTTTGTGTATATGGGCACCATTTGCCTCCGTGTATTTGAGGACTATTTGCCTCTATGTATTCGGACACGATTTGCCTCCGTGTATATTTCGGGCACGATTTGCCTTTGTGTATTTGGGGCACCATTTGCCTCTATGATTCGGGCATTATTTGCCTCTATGAACTGAGTTTGGATTTGATGATTGGTATGAGGATTGGTAAGTTGGTTGGAGGGTAAGGGTTAGTGTTATCCTTACGTTGAGGTATGTTTGGTCTCTTACTTGATTCTTGAGTTACATCATATCTCGTTGGTTATTGATTATTCTTGGTTGTATTCTTGTTTGGTTGTTTCTCATGAGTATTCCATTATATTCATGATTCGGTTGGATATTGGTATTGTTGAGAAGTCTTGGTTTATCTTTTATTCAGCGTATTGTTGTTGAGTATCCGATTTTAAATGCTGAACAATTCGTTGGTGTGTATATTCTATATGGGTGTGTAAACCTATTTACAAACTTATATATATATGTATTTCATTGCGGGTGTGAGTGGTGGTTGCTTAGCAGTCTTTTGCTAATGGCTTCTTGTATGTTTTCCAGGTATGGAATAAGTCTAAGTGAGAGCGCGTTAGAGCTTATCTTTATGAGGCGGCTTAGACTAGTTTATGTTGTTTTAGACTTTATGTTTTGGGCCTGTGTGTCAATGATGAGATTATATACTCTTGTTTAGATTTTGAATGTTTTGGATATGTTTTGAGGATTTATATAATTATATCTATGCAGTTTGGTTCAGTTTTTGGTTAGCCTGTGCATCTAGGCCGTGCTTTTCTTACCTAGATGTGGCATGATACCCCTTGGGTTATAAATCGCTTCCGCTATGTTATGTTTGATAGTTGAGATAGGCAGCTTTTGTGTTAAAGTTTAGCTATTTCGGCTTGTGAAAAGTTGGGGTGTCACACGTCGCCTCCTCAAGTGGCGTCGCCTCCTCAAGTGGCGTCACCTCCTCAAGTGGCGTCACCTCCTAAAGCAGTGTCACCTCCTCAAGTGGCGTTACCTCCTCAAGTGGTGTCACATCCTCAAGCAGCGTCACCTCCTCAAGTGGCGTCACCTCTCAAATTTCGTGAAATTAAAATAAAATAAAACTTTATTTCCTTAGGGTCAGCACGAGATTCGATCTCGCTAGCTACCTGACGGGAGGATGTTTTCTAGGTAAAGCTTAAGGCTTTGCTACGAAAACACCACACTCTATTCTCTTAGGGCCAACACGAGATCCAATCTCGCTAGCTACCTAACGGGAGGGTGTTTTCTGGGTAAAGCTTAAGGCTTTGCTACGAAAATACCACACTCTATTCTCTTAGGGCCGGCACGAGATCCGATTTCGCTAGCTACCTAACAGGAGAGCTGACCTTTGACCGAGCCTACGGTTGGTCGAAGTGAGCTCACACGCAAAACGCCAAAAAAAACAAAAAAAAATAAAAAATAATAATAATAAATATGTCGAGGCCATGCCTCGGCCAAACTTTGGTCGAGGTCGTCACCTCGGCCAATTTTGGCCGAGGTCGTCACTTCGGCCATGACCGAGGCCCCGTGCCTCAGCCACTGTGGCCGAGGTCCCGCACCTCGGCCACAATTATCTTACTGTTCGAAAAAAACACAATTTTACACAAGTTATTACTCCCAAAATCACCTCAACCACTCTCGCTGGCTAGGGAGTGGGGGGACTAGTGTTAGGATAATTGGGCATCAGTACCCGACTCGAATCATCAGCACTGACCCGAATGCAACAAACGGTCACCCGTTACACAAAGACGACACATTGATGGGATGATAATTACTCCAACGGCTCTCCATTATCACGACCCAGCACTCAATGAATGCTCGCCATTACCAGCACTCAATGCAGCTCACCATTACTGGCATTCCGTTACACTTACTAGAGGAAGAGCTAGTGTAAGTAGCAGACTTGTAGTAGAGGAGGGGGACTTTGTTTATCACACGCAACACTACTATATTGTACTCAAATCACTCACTCTCACTAAGTACACAGATCTACATTGTGGCATTGTTACTCATTTGTCTATTGTACTGATTACTCATTGTATTCAACTAGTATTATTCAATCTCAATATTATCCGGTAACATATATACCGTCAGTGTGTTTCACATGTCTGAAAACAATAATCAAGTGTTTCTTTATTTATGCTAAGTCTTAAGTTTGTTATACGAGAGCTAGGTTCCTAACAAGTCATATTAAAATTATTGAAATTCTTTTTGAATTGAAGAATCTTGAAATAAGAGCCTAAGAAGTGAAAATTAATATTGTGAAAGTGGTTTTGATATCACAAAGAGAATAAAATGTGAATTTCCTACTTTATTATCCCTCAAATTTTAAATATTTTTTTTTAATTTTTCCGTCAGTTTTAATGGTCGGGGACCAAGAGCGCCACTTCGCTCATAACTGAGAGACTAAAAATGAATACGGTCATAACTCAGGAATTGAGTCGGAACTTGGGTATTACTCAGGGACCAAACTCGCAATTTTCCCAAAAAAAAATAATTAACTAAGAGCTTGAACTTGATAAACAAAATTATTTTATAAGCTAGTATGCCGTAATAAGAAATAAAATAAAATATATTACAAAAGAATAATTAAATATGATACATATAATAAGTTACATAAACTATATATTTCATAATAATTAGAATTAAAAGAGAAAAAATAATAAATATGCATATAGAATCTTAGAAAACTTGAGTTGTGAGGAAATTACATTCTTTTCAAAATTCAATATGGAGGGTATGTTGCAATCATTGGAGAATATTGTATTCCATTGGGAAAGTAAGATAACATGAACCAAAACATGAAAATGTGATATTACAAAGCTTGCATACCCTTGGTTATGTTGTATAACTTGAACCAAATACTCACTTAGTCCTTTTTATTATTTAAAAATAATAGCCAACTTAGTCAATGAACCAGAAATACAATTGAGTCATACAACTTTTAAAAAATGCAACAGACTCCCTAGATATGTCAAATTCATGCAATTAGATTAAAAGTGACAAATTCATGCAATTAGATTAAAAGTGATCGATATTTCAGATTATAATCAAATATCTCGTTATTTTTTTTAAGACTTAACACTCTTCAAATATCTTCTTCTTCTTTTTTTTTTTTTTTTTTTTAACAATACATCTAAATATTTAGGGGAAAAATTATCAAATAAACATTTTAAGTTAGTCTTGGAAAAATTTGACTTGTTTGCTGCCTCTATTGAGGCTCAAACCCACTCCCATCATCCATGTGAGAGTGTTAACTGGGACACCGAATGTCACTAGACCACAAGGTCTTTAGTTGATTATTGGTACTTTAATTTAAGAAACACACCATTATGACAATTAGAGTTGCCGATTGAAGTCAACCACAATTGTGCAAGATTGAATACATTTATGGTCACATGAAAATTACACATAAATGATAGAAAGTCATATGGAAGTCATGTTAAGAGTAATTAGAAGATTACTTGCTTCCTATTTGGATTCAGTTAAATTTTTTGTTCATCGCTATCTTTTTTTACTTGGGAGATGCGTCCATGTGACAATAATAACTGTTCACTAAATTAAATTCATTAAATTAAAGAAGTCAACAATGACCGTCCAAGATGGAATACAACTGTGGTCACGTGAAAGATCTATGTAAATAATATAAGGTCATGTAGAAGAGGTAGACACGTTTGCATAAAAATGGTGGACAACTATCTGCCACTTTACTTTTTTCATTGAGAAACACACCTTTGTGACAATCATATTTGTTTAATGAAGTCAACTACAACTGTATAATATATCATACAACTATGATCACATGAAGGACCAATGTAAATAATATATAGAAGGTTATGTGGAAGTCGTTACTTGTAATTAGACGATTATCTACTATTTGGACTCAATTACATTTTTTGGTCTAGTATTCTCTTCTTCAAAGATACACCTTTGTGACAACCATAATTTTTCATTGAAGACAACCACAATCGTCCAAGATAGAATACAAGTATGGACGTGTGGAAGAAACATGTTATAGGACATATGTAAATTATAGAAAGTCCATGTTATTCGTACATAGACGATTACCAACTATTTTTACTTAATTGCATTTTGTATGGTTTGATTTTAAAAAGAGCGTTAAGACTAATGGCATCCACAAATCCCTTGCCAAATCAGTTACGTTTGACAAGTCACCATTTTTCTACAAATGCATGGATACTTAGAAAAAGAATAAAAATACTATGAGTGTGCTACATCTATGAACCTTGTAGGCGTTGTATGTTACGCGGGTCTACTGGCTCATAGAAAGTGAAAAACACGTACGTTATATGTGCTTGTTAGTTGCTGTATGTTACGTGTGTTTGTCACTTTTTTTAAATATAATATATTTTTAAAATAATAATAATAATAAAATATGTAATATTAATTGATGGTATACATAAGAAAAAAAAAATCCCCTACCAATTACCATAGTGTGATTTGTGATTTGTGAATTGGAGAGAGAGAGAGAGAGTCTTTTTACTTTTGATTTGAAGTGTTCCAACAGTTACATTTTGACTCTTGGGTCCACAACCCGGCTCTCACGTCTCTTTCACCACTCATCCAAGCTATTAATATTAAAAATTAAAAAAAAGAAGGAATTCCTCTTCTTTTTAAACTCTCTGCCCTCTCCTCTTCAGTCTTTACTTGTTCTACTCTCTTCTCTCACTCACTCACTGTGTTTCTTCGTTTCCAATTCCCTCCTTCATTCCGCCATGGATACCATGGAAGCAACAAACAAAGTTCTTTCCAGGATTCAGAGCTTTGATCCGCATAATGCCTCTAAAATCTTGGGTTATATTCTGATTCGGGAGCACGGGGACAAGGATGTTATCAGATTAGCACACGGCCCGGACGCTGTTCTCCTCTCGCTCATCTCCCAAGTCAAGGCTGGCTTGGGACTTTGTTCTTCTTCTTCTCCTCCGTTTTCCCAGGCGTCCCTGAGAATCACGATTCCCCCCTTTCAATTTCATTCGTCCCCTCCTCTGTCTCCTTGGTCTAATGCCAACGTTTCTCTCCCCGTCGATCACTTCCGGTTTCTCGACGAGTCGGAGGAAACGCACCACAACCAAAACGAGCTTGAATTCGCCAGTGATTCCGACGATAGCATGTATAATCCTCCTCGCAAGCTTCTGCATGCGCCTACCAAACAGGACTCTTCTTTCGACCACTTTCTGCGTATGAAAGCCCATCGCCTTCAGCACCAGAGGCTTCACTATCCCCTCACTTACAACAACACCAACGCCATTATGAGTAATTTGAATGAGAATCCCCCCAGGTATTTTCTTTTACTAGGTTTGGTAACTTAAATAAAAGGAGTGAAGTTGCTACCTTTAATTGCATTTTTTTTTGAAAATTCTAGGGATTCTATTCTATATTTCTATACCCTGCATTGCGTTGCCTTGACGACTATTTCTGTTCTCATAATCTCATATGCCTTTTTTGTTCTGGTATTCTTTAGCATTTGTAGTAATTATATATTAATTATTGCCTTTTACTGCAACTAGTAACTTTACAAATTTGACTTGTTGCCTTTCAATCTGTAGTCTACAATGTATGTAAGCTGTAATGATTGTTAGTTTACAAGGCCACGACTTTTACCATATTATACCTCTTTGAGAGAGTGGTATGGTATAGACATCTTAATTGTTGGATTGGGACACCTTTTGGTAGTTGGAGCTTTTACAATGGCCTCACTGGTGTTTGCTGCATTGCAGATTGGCAGCAGCTCCATTTATGATAGGTGAGGAGTTGCAGAGATTTGGGCATTGCCCCCCACCAGAGGTGCCATGTGATTTTTACTCGGATGCTTGTTTGCACCAAATTTACTTGACTTTTCCAGCTGATAGCACATTTAGTGAAGAGGATGTTTCTAATTACTTTAGGTAATAATTGGTTCTTGCTTCCATCTGATCTTTCTGAATATTCTGTGTGTTGGAGTTGCGGACTTATCTTTGTGGGTTGCTCTTAATTTTTGTTTGAAGTAGTATATATGGGCCGGTGCATGATGTTAGGATTCCATATCAGCAGAAGCGGATGTTTGGTTTTGTTACGTTTGTCTACCCGGAGACTGTGAAGCTCATCTTGGCAAAAGGAAATCCTCATTTTGTGTGTGATTGTCGTGTGCTTGTTAAACCCTACAAGGAGAAGGGGAAAATCTTAGAGAAGAATAGGTACTTGACATCACTAATTGTATATGCAATGCTTGATCCATTCCTCTATGATTGATGTTGTGTTGTCAATTGAAAATATAGGAAGCAACAACAGCATCATATGGATATAGGAAAGCTCTCGGCATGTTTAAGCCCATCTGGTCTTGATTCTAGGGAGCCCTATGATCTTCCGTTTGGTAAGAGCTATCAACCTGTATTGTATTGTATTTCCTTTCCAGGTTCCTGAGTCTCCTTTTGTTGTTTATAGGACCGAGAATGTTCAACAATTCACAGGAGGCTTTGCTTAGAAGAAAGTTAGAGAAGGAAGCTGAGTTGCAGAAAGCCATTGATCTTCATAGCAGGAGGTTAATGGATTTGCAACTTATGGACGTGAAGAATAAAGAAAAGTATAATCACTTCCAGTGTAGCTCATCACCTGTCATTCCAGTCTCTTGCCAGAGCAACTCTCAGTCACCAAACTATCAAGTCACGGAAGGTTTGTTCTTGTCTCCATTTGTTAAACTAAATGTCTATTTGTTGCACATTTTAGTTTTCACATTGTAAGATTTTGTTCTTTTTTTTTTTTCATTGAAACAGAAAACAACAGTAGCCATGAGGCAAGTGCAGCAGGTCAAGAGAACAACAGTGGAAGTGAAGATAGCTGCAAGAAGCAGCGATGCAACAGCCCTGAACTTCATAAAAGGTGATAAGCAGCATAGTTTATAAAAAAAAAAAAGAAAAAAAAAAAGAAGAAAAGAATAAAGCTTTTTGCAGTTGCTTTTGTTTCATTTATTCATATGTACAATATATTTCTAATGCTTTGATCTCACAATCATTCCTATAGAGGCCTAGAGCACATCCTTCCAGGTAAAATTGTCGCTGCTGAAAACCTACCGACCGGAACTGATGACAGTTTCTCACCAACTCCATTTTCTTACAACACCCCTACACTTGTTGGCACTTCTACCGGCATGCACCCTCTGTTCAATCATGTTACATGAAGATGCCCAGGTAAATTCACCACAGTCCTCTTTTACACTATCAAGCTAACAAGTGCTCCAGATCTAAAGCTTTTGATTTTCTTCGCAAGGTTAACATCTGACCAAGAAGCAAGTAATAGAAAGTATAGGCAAAATAGTTGACCATGGTTATTGGGGGGACAAAATTTTGGTAAGATTTGTCTACCTAACGCTTTTCAATCAACCATGCGATTTTATCTTATTTTGATTCCTTTGTTTTTTTCACATTTGCCAAAAGCTTCATAGTAGTTGGTTGGGGTTCTTTCTGATGCTTGAAAATTCATGGTTGTTTATGCAGAAAGTTTGAATAGTGAGCCCAAAGTATCAGAAGAAATCTGTAAGGAAAGATCCCTTCAGGATCCTATGTTTCGTCAAATAGGGCCGCCATAAACTACAGCAATACATAATGCATATGTATAGGACAAATGACTTGAGATTTAATATGACTAGAATATGAAAGTAGGGTCTCTCTCTCTCTCTCTCTCTTCTTTATATTTCTGAAGTTAGAATAGTTGTTTGCTGCAGCATTCAGAAAACTAGCAATATGACAAAGGCTTGGATAGTTTGATTATGACTCCTATGGGCTATGCCTCTTTTCTTTTACTGTCCTCCCCTATATTAGTAGTAGTGGTCTTTAGTACCTACTTAATCTGGTTATTACAATTTGAGAAGAGAGTTCCTGAGTAGGACTCCATTGTATTACTAGAAAGTAGAAATGGAGTTAGCTTTCAATATTTTCTTATACACTTTAATTAACTCATTTTGAGATCTCTCTTTCTCAATTACAACTTTTTTTAGTTTTTTAATTCTCCGTTTTTTTAGTTTTTCTTTGGTTTTAATTTAGAAAAATATGTTCATTAACATGATTTTAAAAAAAATTGAGTGAGTTTTTAAGCCTGGTATTAAAAAATACAATCATTATTGGGCAAATTATACTGTGCACCACGGTGCACATAGCAATGTGCACCACATACCTAAACGACGTCGTTTTGAGCATTGTAAACTAATCGTCCGTTTTTTTTGGAAATCAAGTTTCCCGTTTCGGCCGGTCTCTCTATTTATGTTAACATTCTGTGTATTCCAGGCAATCATTCTGTGTATTCTAGGCAATCGTTCTGTGTATTATATGCAACTGTTATGTGTATTCATGTTAGTAACACATGTTGTGATTTCATGTTAGTAACACATGTTGTGATGTGTTTGTGCATTCGAATGTTTAGGAGGATGAATTCTGTGTATTTTGTGTAAATATTATGTGTATTCATGTTATTAACACAAGTTGTGATGTGTTTGTGCATTCGAATGTTAGGAGGATGAGTTCTGTGTATTATGGGCATCAATATTCTGTGTATTATGGGCAAACATTCTGTGTATTCTAGGCAAACCTTCTGTGTATTCTATATAATGATTATGTGTATTATAGATAATGAATTCCCTGAAGTCATTCGCGTCCACTAACATTTGTGTATTTTGTGTTAATATTCTGGGCAAACATTCTGTGTATTCTAGGCAAACGTTCTGTGTATTATAGATAATGATTATGTGTATTATAGATAATGAATTCCCTAAGTCATTCGCGTTTGCGTCTACTAACACCGAAACGACGTCGTTTTACGTACGTGGTGCACATTGCTATGTGCACTGTGGTGCAGGGTATAACGATTGTCATTATTGTGGATGATGTGGACGATGGTCTATAGAGCTGTGTGGATCATATTATCAAATAATATATATTCAGTATATAAATAATGCATTTTTACTTTTTAGTATATTAAAAATGTACACTATATTCAGAGAAACTACAATATTTGAGTACTAAAAGCACATTATTTTGTATAATAAACATTCAGCATATGAAAAAAATGTACATGTTTTTTTGTTATGGTCTATTTAGCACTATAGTCCATAGTCCACACAATAATTTATTGATATAAACATTTCCCCTCCCTACAAAACTCATTCATTTTTGCCACAAGTTGGGATTAAAAAGAATAAAAACTAATCACACAAAAATAACTAAATTGGGAAGTGACAATTTGTGTGATTTTTGTAAGGGTATGAAGCATTTCTTTAAAAATATTTTTATGTTTTTAGTTTGAACGAAATAATTTTTACCAAGATTAGTATTAGTAAATTTTAACTAACATCTAAACATATCTTTTTTAAGAACCATTTTCCCTCTCTCTCTCTCTCTTTTGTTTTTTTTTTTTTTGTTTTTTTTTTTTTTTTTTTTTTTTTTTTTTTTTTTTTTTTTTTTTGTTTTTTGTTTTTTGTTTTTGTTTTTGTTTTGATATTTGTTAATTGTAATATAGGAGTAAAATTAAAAAGGGAAATGCTTTCTACCTTTATAAAAATCACACAAGTTTAACCCCTATTTATTTTTGTGTGCTTAATTTTTTTATTATCACAAATTGTCACATCATATTTCTCTAGTGTGATTATTTTATGTAATTATTGTTTCTATTTCAAATCTTAATTTAGCACAAATTGTCACATCATAACTCCTTGATGTAATTATTTTTGTATAGTTATTGTTTTTTTAAAATTTAAATCTTAATTTAGCACAAAGGTAGGAACTAGCGAAGTTTAAGTAGTGTTAAAATAAAAATAAGAGTTAATTTCAACTAGATTTCTTTTGTCTTTAGTGATAATTTCAAATTTAGTCCCAGACTATTGCCTTTGTCATTTAACATTTAAGACTATTATTTTTTGATACTTTTATTCTTTTTCATGACTTTTCCTATTTTTAGTAAGAACATTTTTATCTCTTCATATTTTTTTTTTGTTATTTTTTTTTCGGTTTCAACTGGTTTAGTTGGTTCAGGATTTTACTAAAACCGGTTGAAAAATATGATTACTAAAAATCAAAGGTTACCTAAAGTCCTAAACCAATTAAACTAGTTGAAACTAGAAAAATAACCAAAGAAAAATATGAAAAGATAAAAATATCCTTATTAAAATATAAAAAGCCATGAAAATAATTAAAAGTATTTAAAATAATAGTCTAGAATGTTAAATGACAAAAGTGATAATTTAAGATTAAATTTAAAATTTCCACAAAAAATAAGAGTGGCAGTAGAATTAACTCTATAAATAATATAAGAGAAGTCGAAATATCCGTTTGGTTTTATTTTTCGGCGGAGTTGATGGATTGTGGGCCATTCGATCACATGGTGCTTTAAGCATGTTAAATTGTTAATGAATGGTATAAGGGGACCCACATCCATGTCGCAACTATCGTTTTCAGCCTATATCTTCACCTTTTTTTGTTTTATTAGGTCATCATTTCATTTTAAATAAAGTAATATTTTAATTGATTAATTTTTTTTTAAACCAAGTAATATTTTAATTGATTATCTGATTTTAATATTTACACGTGAGTGTAACTCTAACAATATATATACTTTTTAAAAAATTGTCTAAAAATTTTATATAAATTATATCAGTTTGTAATTTTATCGTACACAAATTCTTTGCATTACTAGACAAGCAATAAGTACCAGCTTCACGATAATAAGTCTTAACTATAAATTTACAAAACTTATTCATATCATAAAATGTCTTGCTAGACTCATGTACGCTGTGGCATGGCATCACAAGATCTTCCCTTTGGAAAAGTTTAGTAACAGTTACATTTTATGGTGCATAATCATTCATAGAGATGTTAATACACAATGTCTATTGTTGCGATGTTTGAATTAAGTGAGTGATCCGCAACAAAAAAAAAAAAAAATCAATAGATGTTTTGTAGATTCTTATTGGTGTGATGATTCCACATAAGTGTACCAAGAACAATATGCATTATTTCACAAGTAAGATTCAATCAACTATCACGAGTAGAACAAAATAATATAGATTATTTCACAACATTAACAGGTCTATAAAGATAAGTCAGATGACGTTGTGGAATTAGGTTGTAACTTCATGTTGTCACGAACGTCTTGCGTGCATCCATGAACTCCTTGGTCATTACGAGACTCGAATGGTTCCTTTTCTATTATGCGAAATAATCTATTTCTTTCCTTTTGTAACCTCTTCGACCAACGAATAAAAACATTAGATGCATTCGAATAAATTATATTCCTTGAAATATGCCTAAATAATAGTACTTTGTAGTTTGTTTAATGTGCAACCACGAATAAAAACATTAGATGCATTCGAATAAATTATAATAGAATTTCTTTACACCATTTTTTAGAGTAGTATTGACTCTGTTACAATATAGTATTTGAAGCACAACGAGTCAACAGTTGACTCCACTGAGACTTGAACCCACCCCCATCATCCATGTGGGAGTGTTAATCGGGACACCGGATGCCACTTGACCACAAGGTCTTTGGCATCTAAATAAATAATTTAATTGTATGTATAATTTTTATTGAGATTTTTACTTTTTCTAAAGAGTTAATTCCAGCAATAGTCCCCGACTATGTTGATTTTCCAAAATTTGTCCTCCTCTTTTAATTTGAACAAAAAAGACACTTGACTATTAAATTTGTTTCGGCAAGGGTCCTTCCGTTAACCTTCAGTTTGTTAGGCGTTAGATTAAGGGGTAAAATAGTCTTTTCATTATATAGTCTTCTTCTCCCTCATCTTTGGTCAGTAGCACGCAGAGAAGATAAACTATAAGGTCACTCCACTGCAAGATTGCTTCTCCCACTCAAGTCCAGAAGGCACAAGCTAAGCTAGCCAAAAGGATGAAAAAAAATATGGCATAAAGAAAAGGAAAACAAATGAAAACAATATATTATGGCTTTGGCGACAAGAAATTCGAACACGAGAGAGAAGTAATTGAAGAAACTAACTATTGAAGATCCAGAGTCACCAGAACCAGTATACATGGTCTCAAGTTTAGCAAGTAGCATATCATCGTGGGTGTTGCCACTGTAGAGAAGTTGGAAACATAAGCATAGAGAATGTGTAAATCCAAAAAATGTGAAATTAAGGTGATGTAAGCATCAGAAGACTATAGATCTTCCTGCATTCCCTACAGATTTCACGCCGTCGCCATAAACCGGAAAGACTACCGTCTACGTCGCCGTCGCAGCCGTCTCCACCCCTTCATCTCCGCCCCCTTCCCTACAGATCTCACGCCGTCGCCACAGACCAGGAAGACTACTGTCTCCGTCGCCGCCGCAGCCATCTCCACCCCATTGTCTTCGTCCCCTTCCCTACAGATCTCACGCCGTCGCCACAAATCGAGTGGTATCACTGGTAATCAATGGTATCATTAATAAATTTTAGGAGGAAGAAGGCTAGCTAATGAAATTACCATTCTAGCCCTTAATCTAACGCCTAACAAACTGAAGGTTAACGGAAGGACCCTTGCCGAAACAAATTTAATAGTCAAGTGTCTTTTTCGTCCAAATTAAAAGACGAAGACCAATTTTGGAAAATCAACATAGTCGGGAGACCATTGCTGGAATTAACTCTTTTCTAAATATTGTAATTTTCAAGATTTTTAGGATGTGTATTGATTTTCTCTTATATTTTATTATTCTCTTTTCATCTAATATGTATTATATGTTGACTTTCTATACATTTTAAAAAATATATGTATGTATTTATAAAGGAAAAATATTTGATGCATCTTTGTATTACATCTGTACATGTACATTGGCAGTTAAGTACAATGTGACATCTAGTACAAAAGAAATTATGATTAAATCTTTTTTTGCAAAAGTACAATACTTTGTAGATTAAAATATTTTTTCATAAATACATTTGCAACAATATAATATTATAAAGTGGAAATAAATAGGAAATTTTTTCAAAAGAGAGATTGGTAATGTCGCTGGGGACTATTTGGGGTGTCACACCTGTGAGAATGTGGGTCTATTATTTTTCAGGACTCAGTGGCGGATCGGAATCTATCTATCGCGTTGTTTTAGAAGCTAAGGTTAAGAAGTCGATCGGGGAGAATGGACACGTACAGGCAAGGAAACAAGTTCCATAAATTGCTCGCTCGCAAACACTTTAAAAGGGATGCTCGCTCTGGTTTTTAATAGCTGAGTCACAGTGTGCTTTCTTTCCCAACCATCTCATTACACATCCTAATCGCAGGGCATTTTTTTGTGCAGGAAGGTGGGAGGTAAACAAGCTAGGCTGCTGGATGGGCGGGTCTAAAACTTGATAGTGGAATGGGGTTACGTTTGTCATATGTACTAAACTTTGGGTTTGAATTTGGTCATGCTATGCATAAAATAGGCGGCCGGAATACAACATTAAGCTAAGGTGAATGATATGATGGTCTCATCATATCGGCCCTGTTATCCCCTCACCACAGGATTGCTAGAGGGTCACACATCTCATGTTTGCTTGCTTTTTTTTTCAAGGTTAATAGGGATCATCAAGGGATGCCAAGTATCAGGTCAGATGATTAATTTTAACAAATCAATAGTCTGTTTCAGCTGCAACACGCTGGTTAGTGACTAGTAGCCGATGACTTTGGAAAATACCTTGGACTCCTGTCTATCAGTGATTGGACCAAACAAAAAGGAGGTGTTTAACTATATTGATCAAAAGGTGTAGCATGGCAAAACAAGTTTCTCTCTCGGGCACTTTGCTCGTGTCGCTCAATCCCTCCCTACTTATTCAATCAGCGTTTACCTTCTTCCAAGGACTTGATCAAGCGGGAAATTTGGTCTTTTCCCTGAGCTCATTACTCCCCTCTGCCCACAACATGGTATCGACCCTTCTTATGCCAGGCAGTGATGAGTGGAATACAAGCCTCTTAAGCAATCTTTTCGCCCCCTGAAGATATACAACGGATTATCAAAACTCCTGATGTTATTCAGTTCGTAGCGGTTACAGGCTAGCTTTTGACCAATTCACCTCCTACAACCAACGCCTTCAAATCATGGAACAACTCTCTGCAGGAGGAAAATGGATGTTGCTGTAAAATGCCCTTTGTGTAGGGGTAGAGACTAGAGAGGAGACAAAATGACTCACTTATTTCTTGACTGCAGGTTGGTCTTAGATGTGTCTGTGTGGGCTGTGGCCGACATCCCTATTAACCCATCTGTGTCGTGTTTTGCTGCAGGGTTAGACAATCTCCCACCATCAACACTAAATTTAACACCAAAAACAATATTCTCAACATATTCTTACACCAAATTTTTTCATCTCCAATCCATTACACCAAAATTTATTTCTTCACTAAAATAATTTGTTTTCTCATAAATTAAAACTTTATATTATAAATTTAAATATTTTAATATAAAATATAATTATAATGCAAATATTATGTTATTCCACAATAATATAATTATGCCTTATGTAGTTTCATTTTTAATTAATCTATGTTCAATATTAGTTTTATTTTAATGGTCTTGATAGACCTTTCAAATGATATAATTTATTTTTAATAATATAAAATTTATTTTTAACAATTTAACAAAATATACAAATATATTAAAACTAAAACATGGACATAAAAGGGATTTAAATAAAAAACAAGGGGCATCTTGGGAATAAAAATCAACACCAATTTGGTGGGAGATGAACAGTTCAGCACCAAATTCATCTCCCACCAAATATTTGGTGTGATGGTGTGCCCATTGGAGACCATTTTCACTATTTTTTTTTTGCTGTTTTGGTGATTTGGTGTGCCCTTTGGAGATGGCCTTAGAAGCGGCTTTTGAGCTTTTTGACGAGGCAACGTTGGGTAAACTAGTGATGCTAGTATGGTATATTTGGTGTGCTAGGAACGACCTGATCTGGAATAGCAAATCTTTCAATACAAATATGATTATCAGGTTAACGCAAGGATGGTTGGAAGCCTGGTAGGAATTGACGACCAGAAAGAAATCAACGAAGAGGGATGAAGTGGAATGCACCCAATTGCCTCCGAAAGATGTTTTATTGATGCTGCACTCTTAGAAAAACAGGGTCTACCTGTTTTATTTATTTATTTATTTTTATTATTTTTAACATCCAGGTAAATGTTTTTTAGGTAACATCATATAAAATAGGCTAAAGTGTCATCTAGCATCATGAACTATATTTGATTATTCATGCCGCACCCTGAACTTTCATATCGTATATATCGAGCCACAAACCAACAAAAAAGTTTCGCCTAGAACTTTTAGCAGGTTTCTCTATCTTCCTACTGACATGGCGTCTGATGTGACATTTCTCTTAACCTTATATTGTCCATGTAAGCGTTACATATTTAAAATAAAAAAAAAAACAAAATTATTATATTAAAATAAACATAATTCTCTTCTCTTTATTTTCATAATGTATACTTTTCAATTTTGCAATTCCAATGTTTCAATTTTTTTTTCAGAATTTATATTTTTTGACTAATTTTTTGTTTAGTATTTTTTCAATTTTCCAAATTTATAGAAATGCTATTTTTTTTTTGTTTGGTCTTCAGTTTTTTGTTTTTTTGTTTTTGTTTTTTTTTTGTTTTGTTTTTGTTTTTAATTTTTATTTTTAATATGTAAATGCTTACATGGACAACATAAGGTTAAAAGAAATGTCACATCAGTTGGAAATCTGCGCCATGTCAGCAGGAAGACAGGGAAACCTGCTAAAAGTTCTAGGTGAATTTTTTTTTTTTTTGGTTTGTGGCTCGATATATACGATATGAAAGTTCAGGGTGCGGCAAGAATAATTGGATATAGTTCATGGTGCTAGATGACACTTTAGCCTATAAAATAAATTTTAAAATTGGGTATAAAAAAACAAAAGCACCTGATTTTTTTCAAAAATTTTTCCTCACTAGTAGGTAGGTAAAATCAGTTGTAACACAAATTTCTAATGGTTTTTTTTTTCTTTTTCCTCCTACCCTTTAATACATAAGATCTTGATAGCACATTTCATATTATTTTGCTCCAAGCTTCATTCTTTCTTTACCATTATTCTTAATGGGCCAACACCTCACCCATAAAGATGAACACCCCACATGGGTGGTTGGGCCAAGACTTTCCCAATAAAATGGACCCCGGGTCCTATGTCTCCATCAATTCCAATGTTAACATTTGATATGATCATCTTGTACAAAATTAATTGTACCAAGGATGATGGATTTTTTTTTTTTTTTTTGGAAAACAAGGATGCTGGATTTTAATAGGCCGATAATAGGATCAATTCATGTCTAACAATTGTTAAGTAAATATTTAATGGACGAATAGTAAGCGCAATTAATATATATCACTCAAACAAAAAATTCTAATGTTAATAGTTGAATTGTTCATCTTGAACTTAAATTATACTTAGGAGGATCGCTTTTAATGTACAAATGATGGGCGCACATGCAGTCAACCAGTAACTCCAATTCTAGTGAAACTATATGATAAAACGTTCTTGAAGTGTTTATGTTGACATTGAATGAGATCTACAACATATGTTTAATTTGTAACACTGAATATAACTAAACTTCGATGAGACCACACAAGCAACTCAATTGATTTTTGGATGGTAAATTGTGGGTAATGATACATGATTGAGTCTTGGCAGTTGCAGTGTAATGGTTACACCCAATGTAATGAATTTCTTGTGTGCACCAGACATTAGTCATCCCACCTAATGGGTCGTTGAGTGCCATTTTGCAGGCGAGCTAAACTATTTTGCGGGCAAGCTAAACTTTGATGACAGCTTTTAAGATCTATTAGGCATAAAAAGAAAAATTTTGATGTTATTAGCAATCAATTTAGACTACACTGAGGAGTTGCTGAAGGAGATCAGAAAAAGATACTTTATTCCAATTTAGATTATGTTTGACAACCCGGAAAATGATTTCTAGTGTTTGGATACAATTGAAAAATTCAGTCAACGAAAAACATTTTTCGTTGACTAGAGAAAATCTGGTCACACTACTATAGAAAAAGGATATTATGTTGCCTCGTTAACTTTGGTTTTTGACAAACCGACGTTATATGTCAATAAAATAAAGCAAAAGTAATATATATTACTTACGACGTCGGTTCTTGGAAAAAACCGACGCCGTATGTCTTTAATATTTTTTTTTTTTTTAAAATTAAAGACATACATAGAACCGACGTCATATGCTATAAATACTTTATTTAAAAAAAAATAAAATAAAAACATACGGCGTCTGTTCTCCCTAGAACCGATGTCGAATGTTATAAATAATTTATTTTAAAAAAATTTAAAACATACGGCGTCGGTTCTCTCGAGAACCGATGTCGTATGTTATAAATAATTTATTAAAAAAATAATTAAAGACATACGGCGTCGGTTTTTCTAAGAACCGACCCCTTTAAGTCCTTGTTTTTTTATTTATTTATTTAACTCCCTAAATCAGATCTCGCATTATTCGTCCAGCAGGGAGCAGTAAGTCGCGGCGTCTTCTCCGGCAGCTGTAAGTCACGTCGTCTTCTCCGGTAGCAGCGTAGCAGGTGCAGTGGTATGGTGGAGGTGGAGCATAGCAGGTTAGGCGGCGAAGAGCATAGCAACTTCAAATCCTTCGATCTACATATATTGCTTTGTACGTATATGAATCCTTCGATCTACATATATTGCTTTGTACGTATATGAATCCTTCGATCTATTTGTATTTTTCGATTCCTACTTTTTTTTTCTTTCTTTTTTTTTTCAAAAAAAAAAAAAGAACAAGGATTCAATTACAGCATATGCCTGCATACAATCACGTTCTTGTTCTTCTTCTTATTCATGTTATTTTTCTCATTGTCACAATCCAACACTCCGCCACCGCTGCTGCCGTGGTAGCCATCCACCATGGTCGCCACTCCGCCATCGCCGACGCCACCATCAAATTCGTTATTTATGGTTAGTTTTTTTATTTATTTTTGTTTAAGTAATATTTTAATTTGTGAATTTTTGTAGTTTGAAAATAATAGTTTTAATTATTTCAAATTATTTTTTCTAAATTTTTGTGAATTTTTTTTAAATATTTTTAAATGATTTTGATTTTTTTTTATAATACGTTGTAATTTTTGTAAAATTGTTTTGTATTAGAAATCAAGATGAACTTTAATTTTAGGATGAATATTGAATTATATTTCAATTTTTTAAAAAATTTTATAAATAGAATTGACGTCGGTTTTTTTAAAAAACCGACGCCGTTTCTTATTTATTTTTTAAAAAATAAATAAACAACGTCGGTTAAAAACCGACATTAAAAGTGTTTTTTGTAGTAGTGTCATTTTGGCGGATGTCATTTTCCGCCACACTCTGGTTTCCGCTGGTTTTCGGCGGAAACCCGTGTTTATTGGTTTCCGTCGGAAACTAATTTGTACATTTTTGTTGATAAATAATATTATTTTTAATATTATTATAAATAATTTTATATTCATAAATAAAATATTTATAATGTTTAATTATACAATTCTACTCAGTTTTCGAAAAATGAACTCAACACACAAAAACAGTTTTCTACTGTGTGGCCAAACACGGAAAAGGAAAGTGATTTTTAAAAAATTACTCATTTTTCAGAAGTTGTTTTCTACTTTCTAAACAGGCCTTTTAAGTGAAAAAGTGAGTGTGGAAGAAGATAATAACATGAAGTTTGTGATAACAACAGAGCTATGATTTTTAACTTGTGGAGTACCGATCTCGTGTTGTTTTTATTTTCTTTAATTCTTTTGATAGTTATTATATTGTAATAAGATTGTTAAAATATTCTTTAAAGATCAATAATTAGTGTAAGCATAATAACTTTTTTAAAAAAATTGATTTAACAATAGTGACATTATATTATCAAAGACTCAATTTCTTCCCAAATTCATATTGCTCGTCTGTTAGTCATACATCATCTTCATTCTTACTTATCTATTACATAGCACCCAAAACTTTTAATTTTGCACCCTCGATGATGGGTCCGGTACTAAAGCTTAAAGGGTGTTTTTATTTTTATGGCAAAAGGGTCAAATAGACCCATGTACTAACACTGATTGTTCATTGAGCACCATAAACTAAATATGGTCCATCTAAATCATTATACTCCTAATTATTTTTCATCTAGCATTTTTAGCCCATTTCTAACAAGTAACCCATCTAATTTGTTGACATGGAAAAATAAAATAATAAAAAATGATGACATGTTATTTATATGAATGTTTTGGATGATTTTACCCTATTTCATTAATGAAGAAAATGATTTCTTGCAATGAAATATGGTAGAAATCAAAGTTGTTATATAATGTTTTAATTACAGTGTACTGCATGACTGTGTATGTATAGTGGGATATTCAAAATTGTTCGGCAATGAAATTCCATGAAAATCGATATATTAAAATTAAATATAATAACTTAAGATATTATATTGGGTAAATTTTATTATTTTTTAAAAAATAATTTAATTTTTATATATCAATTTTCATGGAATCTCATTGTCGAACGACACTGAATACCCCGCTATACATATACAGTACACTCCGCTATACATACATAGTACACTGTAGTTGAAACTTTATATAACAACTTTGATTTCTGCCCAATTTCTTTCCAAAAAATCTTCCTAAAAGGCAAAAATACAATATCTTAAGTTATTCAATTATCCAAAAATCCAAAAATATTAATTTATTTTTAAAATAAAATAAAATTTACCCAATACAATATATCTTAAGTTATTATAAAAATAATTTAATTTTCATATATCGATTTCCATGAAATCTCATTACCGAACGATAGTGAATACCCCACTATACATACACTCATGTAGTTAAAACTTTATATAACAATTTTGATTTCTACCCTATTTCATTGCAAGAAATTATTTTTTTTCATTAATGAAATATGGTAGAAACCATCCAAAACATCCATTAAATAACATGTCATCATTTTTTCTAATTTTATTTTTCCATGTCATCAAATTAGATGGGTTACTTGTTAGAAATAGGCTAAAAATGCTAGATGAAAAATAATTAGGAGTATAATGACCTAGATGAACCATATTTTAGTTCATGGTGCTAGATAAACAATCAATGATAGTACATTAGCCTATTTGACCCTTTTGCCTATTTTTATTTTTTTTATGTGTACTGAGTAAATTAAATTTCATTTATCTAATCTAAAAACATAATAAGTGTGAATAAAAGTTATACCCTTCATTTATGTCCGTTTTTTCCGTTAAGTTTTTTTTATACATTATGCTATAAAAGTTGTACTTTACAATATATTAGACAAACATACCCCTACCGTTATAACTTCCGTTATCTTTTCCACTATTGTTACCATGCACATGCATCCACTATATATTTTCTTATTTTCTTCAATAATAATAATAATAATAATATACACATTATATATTGGAGTTATTTCCTAAAATATAAATATAAAATTTATATAAATATTTTACATTATTATTATTATTTACAATAATTTAAATATCTAAAATCTAAATAAATTTAAAATTTTAATATAAAATATTAATATTGGACACCTATTTTTTGCGCATCGCGCATAAGAAAAACTAGTATATATATAATAGTCCACAAACCACACATAAGAGAGAAAAGTCACACATACAGAAAATTATTGAATTCAAAATCTTGTATTCGTGGTAAATTGATACTGGCTCGTTCTGAGTTTTAAAAAATTGAAATAGATCAAAGTAAGTGTATAGATAGTTGAAAGTACAGTACAACTGTAGAATTAAATTAAAAATACTTTTTATGAAAATATAATACATGTTAACTTATAAAAGAATATTAAAATTTTGCTAAAATTTATTACATATTTACATATTTAAGATTTATCTCACATAATTTTTTTATACTATAAATACATAAACTAATTCAAATCATTATTATATTGGGTAATTTAACGCTCAATGATTTGTATATATTTAATAATTAATATAATATTGGTAATCAAACATTAATAATACTTAGTACAATTACTTGATAATTACAATACCAAATAAACTATTTATAAATTAATAATTTAATTTAAAAGAATAACATATCTTTGATAACTAAATATCATGTGAGATAACAATAATTTCAAAAAAAAAAAGGAAATAATAATAAATGGAGAATTATCTTGTAATCATAATTAATAAATGGTTATATATGTATGATTTATGCTTATGTCTATGTGTAAAGTAATAATACTATAAATATATATACTAATTTCAAATCATTATGAAGTAATTTCACATGATTATTAAGGGTAGGCTTAACATGAATGTGATTAGGCTTTTTTTAAAAAAAATATAACTAGTATTTCCGCCCGTGCGTTGCACGAAATGGATTTGCTATAATATGTTTAGAATATTTAGATCGATATACAATTATGTAAATTATAATATCAAATATTATATAGTGAAATTGAAGAATTGATCGAGTTTGATTGATTATGTTTTCTGATGTTATCATTGTTTGAATTTGAGCAAATAATTACCTAATTAATAGTCAATGTGTATATATATGCATCCGGTGCTAAAACTTTAGACATTTTATATATCAATGTTTATGATTTGTATTAATTGGGTTAATTATCTCGTTGTCCAGCAACTCAGTTATAGAAATTATTTATATGGATGATATATTTTCTATGTTAATATATAGCAATTTTGTCATCTTTGTATAAAAAGAAAACATAATAGTATATCAATGTAACTGTTTTGAATTACACATTATTGAAAACATTTTTGTAGATGACATTGATAGTATATTATATATTGTTATTGTAAATTTTTATACTTATTTTAATTTACATCACTAAGGAAGTAAATTATCTAGAATTACAACTTTTTAATGCTTTATTTCAGAATGATTGGAGTAAAATATCCAGAACCTTAGTACTTCATGAATTATAAGATATTTCGAAAGCAGGCATGTATAAATTAACTCTGCTTTTTTTTTTAAGTGTATAGATTAACCTTATTTCATGAATGTTTGATTTGTGGACATATTTTATTTGTTGTGTTTTTTTGCCTAACAGTTGGACTGTATAATATGTTAAGAGCTATAATTCTACCTAAACATGTCAAAATTTGGCTCTTTAGGTGATACTCCGTACTTTATTTATCCTTAGAGTTTTATTTGTGTAATTAATTTGGTTAATTTTTTTAACGTGTTATAGTTAGACTTCTTAGAGTAAAATAATGATGTTTGCAAATAATATGGTAATCGGATGAAAACTGTATAGCTTGGAAAAAAAAAAAACTACATTGGATAAGCTAATTTATTTATTAACAATTAAAAAAAATACATTGATAAACATAGAGTTCTAAAATTATGAACATGGACACAAGTCCACCTTGCAAGGTGGACTTTGGTCCATAGCATAATTTACCCACCTCTACCACGACCATCCCCCCTCTCACTCAATCTGAAAAATCAATTTCGGTCCTATCTCAATTTACACGTGCGATGCACGGATAAATTTTTTTATTATATAATTATACAATAAAATAAAAAATTAAATTATAAACAATTTTAATATTTGAAAGTGTACATTTATCTGATTATAAGATTAATGCAAAAGTATCACTCAATTACACAGAAAAATAGAAAGAATAATTTATTTTCTACGTTCTTATAATATTATACCTTAATTAAGTATAAATAAATAAATATATAACCATAAAAGTATCATAATAATTAAATGGAAGAATGGAAATATAATTTATTTTGTACTAATAATATTATACAATAACTATAAAATAAGTATATTAGGCAATTTTGCTAATAGATAATTATATTTAGGTACATTAATTTCGGCAGTTATAAGAAATTAATTTTTTGTAATAACTGCCAAAATTAATGTAAATAAATATTAATTATCTATTAGCATAATTTCCTAATATACTTATTTTATATGTACGGTATAATATTATTAAAAAATAAATTATATTCTCATTCTTCCATTTAATTATTATGACACTTTTATGGCTTATATATATATATATACACACACACACACACACACACACACACACTTTTAACACTATATTTATTAGTATAATTTGTGTATATACTTTAGGAGAATATTCTATCATTAAAAAAATAATTTAAAAAGTAAATTATTAATTTTTTTTTTGAAGATAAACGTAGCTATTCCATTAATTCATAACATAAAACGTTTACATCAATTATCAATGAAATGGTAAACCATTCCTTACAGTCAGACATAGAAAAAACTTTTCTAACTATGCTATAGAAAACTTGAATCGCAAACTGTTTCATAACTATGAAGCTATGTTCCTTCAGGGAGCTTAAAGTTTCTTCAAAAATCTAGGTCTTCGTCATCATTTTTTTTTGCTCGCCCAGGATAAGATCAACACTTGTCGAAACCAAACTAAACGATTTATGCTAATGAAAATGAAAAGCTCGTGAAAGTAACGAGAGGAAAAATGCTCGTGAAACTAACGAGAGGAAAACACAATAATAGAGAAAAAAAAGTGGGTAAAGTCAAAGTATGGTTGGGAGTTCAAGACTACCAACACAAACCCCAATACCTACCTACTATTATTTTATTCAAAGGGAGAGAAAACGGAAGAAGAAGATCTGTGGCGGTGGTCGGAGGCGGACGGAACTGCGACGGTGGTTGGGGCAGAAGAAGAGCGAGAGCAAACATGGAAGGTGACCTAAACCGCCGGCTCAAAGCTCCATTAGAGCTCCGGCCGGAGGCCGGCGGTGAAAACCGAAGTTGAGCAGTAGGGAAAGGCTTTTGTTTTAGAGAGAAAAGGGAGGCAACATTAGGGTTTTAAATTTTGATTCTTGTAAATTATTAATTAGATTGTCTAATATAATTGTCTTACTAATTGATTACCATGCTACTATAATTCATATTTTTGAAGTCTTTTAATTACCAAACTAAATACATATCCTTAATAATTAAGATAATCCTTAGTCACATCCGTAGTACTAAAAGTATTACTTTAAATTTTTATAAATAAGATATAATATTATTAAACCGAATAATTAAAAATAGTGTGTCTATAGGTACACAATTTTTTATAATTGACTTAATAATTAAGTATTAGTTGTTAACTTGTTATTACCAAATACAAATTGACAATTATTAAACATTATTTATGATATTTATTGTGTCCCTTGTAATATTAAAATTATTAGGTATAATTTTTATAACTAAGATATAATATTATTAAATCGAAATTATTAAAAATAATGTTTCCATAGTACAATTAAATTATATTTTCTTTAATAATTAATATAATTATCTAACATAAATTTACATTTATTAATAAGTATTTATGGTAATTATTATTAGGTATTAATAAAAGGGATAAAAAAGTTAAGAAGAAGAAGAAAATAAGGAGGAAAACATATATATATATATATATATATATATATATATATATATATATATATATATATATTATATTCCATACAATATCATAAATGATATAAAATTTAATAATTATTTCAAAATCAAATACATAAATGTTTTAAGGAAACAATGGATTTTACAATTAAAAAGTGTGCTATTATTTTATTGATTTTCAAAAACATCACTGTCGTCACCGACTCCTTTGCATATCTTCTTCTCCGGCTCTAGATGACCCTTGTTTAGCAACTCCAGCAACACCATGTGTTCATACTGCAACAAATATTTTATACACATACATAAATCGAAGTATAAATATTGAGATTAACGTCAAAGTATTAAAACAAAAGCAATCTTGTGCTGCAACAAATAATTATTATCTTAAAATTGGTATTGTAAAGTGATATTGTAATCGATATTATAATGGATGCAACACCAATCCATTCTATTTACAGGGTGGTGGAAGAAGAAAATGAGAGAGTCGCCAAGATAGGATTTCACAGAGAACGGGAAGAAGAGACAGACAATGCAAATTGAAGAATTATGATTTTCAAAATCAACAATCCATTGTATTTATAGGTAGAAATGGTGAGAATTATAAATTTGTTAATTTTTCAAAAGGAATGTTAATTACTTAACATTTTTAATTATTAATTCTAAATGAAATTATTACCTTATTAATTCTATAAATGAAATTTTGTTAATTTTTCATAAAGTTTGATTTTATGATCAGAAACGTGGAATTTAAGCAGTGGAAGATTTATAATTCTATTTTATTTTATCATATAATAATAATAAATTCTATCATAATAATTACCATAATTACTAATTAACATTACCTTAATTACTAATAACAAATTAAAACAAAATTCTATCATAATAATTATCATAATTACTAATTACCATTACCATAATTACTAATAACAAATTACAACCAATAATTAATATTATTCTATCATAATAATAATAATTACCATATTACTAAAATACCCCTACGTTTGGGCGAGAAAATTTTGGAGGAGGATATTATTTTTATATATAGTATAGATATAGATTGCATCATATATGTAAGCATTGAAAATTTAAATGATGCTACTGGGTCGTGGTGGATAATTGGTTATTAAATTAATTACTTTAATTGGACTAATATTTATTTAATTGGGTTGATTGAATGACCCAATAAATATTTAATTGGTCTAATTAATTAATTAAGAGTATTTGGGTGTTGGATTGTTCAGCCCAAGATGATGAAATATTTAATTAAGTTGGGCTACGCTATTTGTATTAATTGGGCTGACTAATTAGCAAGTTTGATTTGATTTTGGCCATACGTGGACCATATAATTTGAAAGAATTTTAGATAATTAGATATTATTTGAAATTGGATGAAATCATGAACCTAGACGTGAAGGTGTCCTGATACATTTTTTAGATTTAATCCAAATATTTAAATTAAATTTAGAATTATCCTAAAGGATCAAGTTGGTTAGATTTTTCCTACATACTCATCACTATAAATAGTGGTTTCATTTTAGAAAAAGGGAGCTCTGAAGATCTGCATACCTCTATTGAAATCTTGCCAGGATATCATTTGGAACACGCCCGCCATATATTTGCGCTGAGGAACACGCCATTCAAGTACCAGTGGGACAACTCTGCTTCTCATCTCTTCATAGGCACATACGCTTCAACTGATATGGGGACAAACCTTGTATGAAATTTGAAATGGAGAAAGCTAAACGATACTCATTGGCACGAGTTAAAAAAAGTCTCATATCCTTCAAGGCTCCTTGACACGAGTCGAAACGACATCATATCCCTCAAGGCTCCTTGGCATGAGTTGAAACGACATCATATCCTTCAAGATACTCCTTGGCACGAGTTGAAACGACCTTATATCTTTAACTGTAGTGTCGAGACTTCCTTGCACTACATACTCTCGAGTGGTATATACTCTCTAAGTGGTGTACAAGCAAGTCTCGATGGGACATTTGTTGACAGAAATTTGATAAATATGATTATTTTTTAATATTAGTATATTTGAATATATTTTGGATAATATTGATATTATCTAATTTGTTTAATTAGATATTATCAAAGGAGTTTGAACATATCCAAACTCTTCTGTCCTAAAGCTATAAATAAGAGCTTTCGTAATCATCCTAGGAAAATCATGTAAACATCATGAAAATATTATTCAAAGATCACAATAAAATGATCCTAAAAGTAAAAGCCGCCTCATGAAGATCATACCAATCATGCATGTTGGTACAAACCTCTATTTAAGATCAAGTCATTTGAACCCGGAAGCCCGCCCTTCAATAGAGTGTTCAAGGCATCCAATTGAAGAATCAGAGGACCATCCAGAGATCTTGTACCTACACCACATTGACACTACTTGTAACCTGAATTTTGAATTTTAATATATAATTCAATTTTCTTTGTTCACAATATATATTTTTAAATCATAATTAATAAATATATATTTATAATTTATGGTAATAATGATAAGCTAACTATATAAAATACTAGATTTTTTGTTTCAAAATTAAAAAAAAAAAAAAGATATTAGGCGACCGCTTAGAAGGTTGAGTCCAACATCCTATATCATTGAAATGTGAAACTAAATGCTACACAAGTATAAAGAAATAAAATTACATTTTTGCTACTAGGTATTTTTGTGGTGCAGTGGTAAGCGCGCGAACTTAACATACAATTGGTATAAGAGCAAGTCACGGGTAAGACGGGTTGGTGTTGGGAGGGGATTATATTGTGGGCAACGCAGCGTACAAGGCCAAGTCACCCAAGTGCAGTTGAGGCTAGCTAACAGGTGCTAGGAGGGAGACTACTATTGACGATTTAGATGACCGAATCCGGCATTCTTCAATTGAAATGTGACACTAATTATTTTGAGACATTAGTCTTTTGAAACTCAAGTATACTATATCAAATAATATATATACACAAATGATAATATGTGTCACTTGAAAATGTCAAAATGTCTTACACTCTTACCATCATAAATTTTCAAACTTAACTATAAAATCGCGTCATCATATGGTGCTTATAAGAAAAAAGATATTTTTATCTTGCATGCAAGCCCAGCCCACAAGTGGGGATGGGTAGCATCATGCTGTTCATCTCGTCAGCTAACAAGATAGTTGACCAGAAAATGAAGCATAATTATATTATTTTGTGCTCACTCGAGACATGAACTTACCTCTTGTACCATACATGACCACAGTCGTCAAGGGAACCCTAACAATAATAAATTTGGGAAGACATGAAAGGGACTATTCATGCAGCCCAGTCTATTCATATTTTCCTTTACTTAGCCTTTTGGGAGTACTTGTTCATTCATGGGACCCCTAACAACAATCATTGAGTGTGATGGACCCTTGTAGTTGTCCAGCTTTAGAACAACCTTTTGCTTCAAACATTAGATGGAATGTCATGCATGTTCTGTTCTGTTATGGACAAGTGGATTTTAGTGTCAGTCTATTCTGTTCTGTTCTTTTCCATCTGCTGGCTTTGCTCTCTTCTTTGCATGTGTATATATAGATATTTGCAGCCTTTCGATCGTGCCGTAAGGACGATGAGTGCATGCGTCGGTCTAGTTTGAATTGTAACATTTTCCGTTAATCATTATTACTATTATGATGATAATAATGTTTAATGTTAAGTATTTTATGTGGTGACTAAGACTTATTTACTCAATATTTGATTAAAATGCGTTTAGTTGTAATCAAACACAGGCTAAGTTTGCCTCAGTGACTCAAAGTGCATGTGTATCAAGCATGTTAAGTGTTCTATATTATGTTAAAAGGAAAAACAATTATAATTCTATAACATGTCCTTGAGCTAATTAAACTTTTCATCTTGATAATATTGACAAAGTACCCCTCAAAGTGAGAGCTTCTTGTGCGCAATAAACAAATGTTTAGCCTCTATGTTCAACTAAGTTATCATGATTTACATATTTCTAGATGCTCTGTCGGACAGGAGCGTGGGGTCCTTGGGGTCCAGAATTCAACCTTTTGGGAATAAAGATTGACAAAGTAAGGGTGTGTTTGGTTTGCACATGGGAATCGGAATCGGTATGAGTATCAAATACTTGGTAAGGGTAATGGGTTTTGGTAAAAGTATTTTATATGTTTGGTAGTAGGGTGGAATGTGAATGATTATTAATAGTTGGGGAAGAAATGAAGAAATGAAACGAAACCCTTATTTAATAAGGGTATGGGTGTTTCAATTAATAGGGTATTTCAAACCCATAGTAATATTCTAAAAACCTGTCAACTAAACAATAACAATCACTTTGATACCCATACCTTTATATCAAAACCTGTCAACCAAATACACCCTAAATATAAAAAAATAAAAGAAGAAGAGAGAAAGAAAATATATGAATTGTCGTCTCAACCGCTTTTTAAGGAAAATTTAATAATGTGTATGTATGCTGTGCTTCATTTGGGATTTGCTTTACAACAATGTCTTCCTGTGATTGTAATTTAATACGATGTTTGATGTTTCTTGTCCCGTAGGCATCGAGGTTTTCGTGGACTGATCTTTCCAAAAAGAAATTATATTCTAGACACTGCGTATACTTATGCTAGTTTATTTAGTTATTGTGAAAAAATGGGGAAATGATTTCTCCAAAGGCACTAAGTGGAAGCCCAATCATTATTAATGGAATAGCCACACCATGGATCCGGGTTCATCTTGCAAAGTGGACTCATCATAATTTAGATACTGAATGTTCACAATTTACATACGAAATATTTATAATAATTGTGAACATTCAGTATGCAAATTGTAAACATTTAGTTATGAACATTCAATATATAAATTATGAACATTCAGTATGTAAATGGTATGTTTTGGACCTGGGTGCACGTTGCAAGGCGGTCCCGATGGGTCCACAGAAAAATTTGCCTTATCAATGGACTCTGATTCACACAGTCATGTGGACCATGAATAAAATGTACATTTTTAATATATTAAAGGTATATTATGTGTGTATTAAAGATATATTATTTGAAAATGAGTATTGAATGTACATTATTTTGTATACTATCAAATAATGTACATTCAGTACATAATGTATCATTATTATATTAGAAAGGAAAGAACTTATCCCTCCTGAATTTAATTTCCTTTCCTAGATTTTCCCTCCTAATGTGACTTTCACTCATTGGTGGGTGTTCATGAATTGGCTAGTCCACCCCTGCTTAAAAAAATTTAGTAACCAATTAACTAATGATACATAATGAGGAGTTGATTGGATCGGATGGGAAAAAAATAGAGGTATCTGGCATTACTCTATTAAAAATGTACATTTTGTTCATGGTCCACAGCAAAATTTGTGGTGGAAGCAAATGCTATGTTGTGAGTGTTAAGAAGAGGCCCAATTAAACAAAATGTATATAATTATATCAATTCTTTAATTTATGGAAAAGCTCTATCAGAATGTGCACTTTAAGTGAAATCCTATATAATAAAAGATCATAAGGAGATAAGCAAGCTCTTATTAGCTGACCGACTCTAACAATTTGTAATTTTATAATTACCAAATTAACTATATAATCAACTCCGGTCCATTTGGGATTACTCCTAGTTATATCAATCCCATCAGACTCTAAACTTAACAAGTATGACTACGCTAATTAATGACATGCATGTTAGAGTTGTCAAGAAGATGCTCACTTAGAAGTAACAATTAGTTTATATGATTATACATACCATCTTTTCAGACTCCAAACCCGACAAGCATATATGACACTAATTAATAATGGAGTTAGTGACTGTTTTGCTCTTCAACTATGCCGTAATTATTAAATTTATCTTTAACTATTAATTTTGACCAATTAAATAATCAATTATTGATTTCATAACTGATTTGATCTTTTGTCAAACTCATTGAGGACTAATTTGGTAATTACTGAGGATCAAATTGGTTACGAAATTAATAGTTGAGAATTTAATTGGTCAAAATTAATAGGTGAGGATCATTTTGATAATTATGGCGTAATTGAGGGACCACAACAGTCATTAATTCTTAATAATGGCATGTTAAAGTTGCAAAAAGACTCAATTACAAGTTACAAGTTTATATATATATAGCATCATACCATACTGTCAAACTCCAAACTCAGCAACCATATCACGTCACTGATTATTGGCACGTTAAAGTTGCTAAGAAATAAGAAGAGGCTCAATTACAAGTTACAAGTTTACCAGACTTGACTTGTCTACAAAAGTCCATGATTTTTTAATATCAATAATTTTTATTTTTTATTTTTTAAAAAAGTCTTTAAAAAGTATAAATTGAATATCATCTGACTTTCAAAAATTCTTTAAGCATATGAATTGAAAATTACTTAACTTTTAAATACTATGACCCTATTTGGTAACATAGTTAGCTTATAAGCTAATTTTGACTTGTTTGATTAATATTAACATCAATACGAGTGTTTGGTTAATCAACTTTTTGTAATAGCTTATTGTTCCAAAATTTTAAATTCAAAAAGCTGCTCAAAGTAGTTTTTTTATCAGTTTTTCTGAAAAATAAATTATACCCTTAAAAGTCATTTTACCAATCAGCTATCAACTAACAACTAATATACCCTTCTAATATTATCAGCTAGTCAAACCCGCAACCTAATCCACTAACAGCTATTTGCCAAACACCCGCAATATATTTAAAAGTATAAATCCAGTAACTTCAAACTTTTAAAATTTATAAATGTTTTGATTGAGTTATAGGCAATTTATATCGTGGACCACGGTGCACAATGCATTGTGCACTCCGTACCAAAATGAGTTCTGTGTATTCTAGGTAATCGTTCTGTGTATTTCAGACAATCATTCTGTGTATTCTAGACAACCGCTCTGTGTATCCATGTTAGTAACACATGTTGTGATGTGTTTGTGCATTCGAATGTTTAGGAGGATGAGTTCTGTGTATTTTGTGTCAATATTCTGTGTATTCATGTTATTAACACAGGTTGTGATGTGTTTGTGCATTCGAATGTTAAGAGGATAAGTTCTGTGTATTTTGTGTATTCTGGACAAACGTTCTGTGTATTCTAGGCAAACGTTCTGTGTATTCTAGATAATAATTATGTGTATTATAGATAACGAATTCCCTTGAGTCATTCGCGTCTGCGTCCACTAACATCGAAACGACGTCGTTTCGGACCAGGGTCCACAGTGCACTGTGGACCGTGGTCCACGATATAACGGTGGTGAGTTATATATGCTTTCAAAATTAGAGATTTGAACCAATGACTCAAATATATCATATATAGATTCTTATCATAGTTATCATTGCCTATTGAGTTACACATGCATAATGCATTTGCATTGATATTTTAGAGCCACGCACCACAATTAAAATTAGTTTGCAGGAAAAAAAAAAAAAAAGAAGAAAGAATTTACTGCATCCAAGAAATGAAACCTTGAGTTCAGTTCAAAATATAATTGGGTAGGAACTAGACTGGAAAATAGGGTTTAAATCATTAGGCACTATACTTCAAATTAAAGATATGTCACATTATGGGCCATGGGAAAATGAAAATAGAGAACCAAAAGTTTTGTTTGATTGCCCATGTAAGTTTGTAAAAAAAAGAACCAATTTTTCCATATAGCTTATGTTGGAGAAACAAATGATTCCTTTCGCAGAATCTCATGGAAAGACACCACGGAAATGTTGGGAAAAGATGGAAAATGAATGTAGCTTTGGGGACCCATCATTTACTTATAGTACAATATTCTTCACTTACATATACATTGATCCATGGGGGAAGAATGTGTGTATATAGTAAATATTTAATGCACTAATAAAATTATTTTGTTTTATAAATTTTTTTTTTACATATTGTCATTTATTTTTATTAGGCAAAATTGATTTATGAATAATTTGGTCAAGTCTCGTTAAATGAATTAAATAGGCAAAATAAGACAAATAAAAGATGTATTCAATTTGTTGTATGATAAATGTTAGGTTCCTTTTAAAAAAAATGTTAGGTTGTATTAAAAAAAAATGTTAGGATTAAGCGCTTACCAATACACAAAAAGCTATAGCTAGTAGCAAAGTTTAACTTTATTCTTTATTTCTCTCTACTTGCATACCAGTCAGTGTCACATTTTGATTGTAGGAGCACTACCTACTAGCCTCAACTACACAACATGCTTTCAATGGGATTCGCACTTGTGGAATGCTATAATGCCATCCCAGTTGTCAAGACCAAACGCTTATCACTACGCCAAAAAATATACTCCCTCGTGCCAAATTGGATGTCTCATTTGCTTTTTGCACGCTTTTTAAGAAATTAAAGTAAATGTGATGTGCTTTCCAACTATGCCTCCAACTTTTTCACTTTTGAAAATAAAAGCAATAAAGAAAACAAAAGTCATAAGGGTAAATTGGGAAAAGTAGAATGATGCTAATGTTCAATTGTAGAAAGAGGACAACATTTTGGGACAAACTAAAAAGGAAAGTAAGACAGGTAAAATGGGACAAAGGGAGTACCACTCTACTTATTTGTCCCGGGCAAGTATAAATGTAAAGGGAGGGGTGGGTGAATAAACTTTTAAAATCTTTTGAACGATTAAAATTATCAGAGTGTTTGCAGTGAAAGTCATGTACTTACCAAGCTTTGTTTGTAGCTTGTTTAAATGTTTCACAAATAATATAAGAAATAATGAGCATCTATTTGAGTTTATTCGAGCAGTAAAGTAAATGAGTAAAGGGATTGAGACTATTTTTAGGGGTGTTCAATCGGTTAACCGAAATTTTTAAAACTTTAACAGTTAATCGAATCGAACTTTTTTTATTACCGAATTAACCGAACCAAACTTTTTTCGGTTAATTGGTCGGTTAATCGATTAACCGAACTTTTATAAGCTAAAGTTTTAAATCCTAAAATTAATTAATATAATAAAAAATTCAATTAAAATAATACATATAATAATAAATCCACAAAAAAAATACAAAAACAATACCATAACAACACTACAAATTTATAGGGATTTTACATATTAGATTATATATATATTTATTATTATTATATATATTTAAAATTTCGGTTAACTGAAGTTTTGAACCGAATTAACCGTTAACCAAAATTTTTAAAAACTTTTAACCATTAATCGAATCGAAAAAGTTCAATTACAACACGGTTAACCGAACTTTACCGATTAACCTAAAATTTACCGAAGTTTGCACACCTCTCTCTCTCTATATATATATATATATATACACACACACACACACACATACATACATGCATGCATGCATGCATGCATACATACATACACACACACCAAACACTATAGTTAAAATTCTTAGTATTGAAATTTTTGCCTACCAAATAATGGAATTTGAATTCCTACTTTATTCCCACTTTATTTCTTTCTCACAGGATTACAATTTCTTTCTTCAGTAATTCTCTCATTATAATTTATAACCAAACGGCATGTAAGTAGATTGGGTCATGCTATCCATGTAACTGCATCTTCCATGAATTAGTACCAAAAAAACACAAGTTATGGTATATATACATGGGTGCTTATTGAGTTTGCATATTGATATGTTAAATGGGTTTAATTTGTGCATTATCCTTGTATAAATTGCGCCAAGTCATGTAATAATTCACATAATACTTAATCAGTTTCACCTTCTTACTCTATATGTGCAATATATGTAATATTTATGTACGCTATCTATAAGCTAAGCATAAATCGCCTATCAACTAGTTAACTAAAAATAAGAAACACAAGTCTTACGTGGGACTCTTTGGTGCAACTAATCATTTCAGAAGGAATTGTACAATGCTCAGCTCGTTCATATGTATGAAACTTTGAAATGCAGAGTTAGGTTCAAATACGAGAATCCAAATACGGCTGGAGCAAGTGTCGCTGGCAGTTTTCAGAACTATTTGAGATGTACACCCATTCCAGCTGGATGAGAGGGAGAAAGAGATTATGTAGCGTATGTGATAAAAGAGTGTGAAGAGTTGTGTTATTAGCGAGCTGATAAAGTGATAAGACTGTCTGTAGGGTATTTATTGAATTGGAGTTGGAGAAACAAAAACTGAGACCGTGCGAGAGGAGAGGAGGTGGTGGCGGTTTTGCTGCCGCCGGTGGCGTGGTCCCCGGGTTGGTGGCAGTAGCGGTAAGTGTTCGTAGGGTTGGTAGATGGTTAGGTCTACGAAAAATAATACTTTAGGGAAGAGTTTTATTATTGATCAATCTGATTTACAAAATACAGGAAGAGATTATTTATACGAGTACAAGGATGAGTGAATTAGTCTCAGCCATTCAGAATGATAAAAGGTAGATTTACAATACGGTTAGAGGAGGAAGAAATTCTAGTGTAACTAGAATATAGAGTCCTAACAAGTAAGTGATAGAGAACTAAGAGAGATGAAAATAAAAATATGAAATTAGAATTAAACTCAAGATAAAATAAGGAATAGTTAAGTCATTTATTTCTCTTGGGTAGCAGTTTAGAGGGCTAAGTCTAGCGTCGTGCACTCGAAATATTACACTTAACTACTAGTTATAATTTTTAGCATAGTGGTAAGTACTTGATCCTAATAATTGGTGGCGACTTAGAGGGCTAAGTCCAGCAATTTATATCATGGACCAGGGCCCACATAAAATTATGCACCCTAAATTGAAATAACGAGATACATAATTAATACTCCTAAAATACATAATTAATTTCATAACATAAACACAAAAAATCACAACACAACACATAACATAGCATTATGGACCCAGCTGGATTGAAAAGTCGAGGTACATTATTCATACTCGTAAAGTACAAAATTTCATAACACAAGACACAAAAAATCATAACACAAGACACATACGCATATTATATATTTACTTATTTATCAAATCCGATTTAGGTACATAATTTGTGTTTATAAGCACAGAATTTCACAACACAAGATATAGAAATTCATAACATAAGACAATTATTAATTTGTTCCAGGTGCATAATTCATATTTTTAAAGTACAGAATTATAACGCAAGACACCAAAAGTCATAACACAAAACACATACACATGAATTAGGGTCCATAGTGCAGTTTGAACCATGGTCCATGTTATAAGGATTGACTAAGTCCAGCATCATGATAATCTTCTTAAAATTACCATCATTTCTGTTTTCTTTTTTAAACTTATGGGTGATCCGCCATAGGACCTTGCTCCTAAAATTACTGTGGAAGTAAATTTTGAGTCACGCAATCAACTCACCGATCAAATCCTAATGTTCATGTGCTATTTCAGGCGACGAACCAATAATAATGCTAAGCCCAGGTCAATTACCATCATTTCTGGGTATGGCAATGTTTAGACTCATTAATTGCTTAAATTATGAATTATTGGTTAGCTCTGCGAGTTAAATGAAAAAAGAAAATATGAATTCGTGTAGTAATCAAATACAAAACGGGCAATCAATTTATGTTACATGATATGAAGGCTAAATAATATGATGAGGTCAATTTTAAGAAAATATGGCATCACTCTTCTATCCCTCTTCCATTGTCTTCATTACAAAATACGGAGTATATATTACTGAGACTAGTCTCGCTCGCGATGACTAGATTGGTTTCTCCATAAGAAAGATGGTTCAAACTCTCAGCCTCTTTTAAGTGATGAGAGTGTACGACCGACCATCCATGCCAATCAAATTAGTTTTCTTTTGACTTATATTAAAACTTTTGCAAACCATGCTTGTTGACATCCAGGTTGAGAGAGATAAATTGAACAAGTATGATCATCTTCTATTGATCGGGATGTACCATATATTAGACTTACACTGATTGGGATTATCTATTTGTTAAAATTATGGTAGATCAGTTTATGATTGTGGTCTTCACAATTGACTAACTTTTCCTAAACATTAATAAGAACATAAGCTCATCACAATCCTTTATGCATGGGAGAAACCTCTTAACAAACATAAACTTATTCAAATTCCTATTATCTAAACCCTCCAACTAAAACCGCCATTAATGTGCAGAAAATGCCCCGCATATGACAAACTGATGCATTGAATCCAAAGTGAACAAAACCTCAAAAAAGATATATAGATAGATCTCTAATGTAGACACCATAAATAAAGTCTAAAGAGTTAGATTTACATTTGTAGTTGGTATACTATACATATATTATTTTAATCTAGTTTTCCTTCATATTCATGATTACCGTGGTGTTATGCCCTTGGAGTTAGCTAAAGTGGTACACAGAGTAAAGAAGTCGTAATAATGTTGTTTTGTTTCTTCTTTACTTGACACAGAAGTGTATATAATTAATTATCCAAAGTATATTGTATCATGCCAACAAATAATGCACTCATACAATATAATTATTGATTTTTAAGAAATATTTTATAAAATTAATAGTAGAAATGTAAGATTTTAAATATAGGATGGAAAGCATATTGGTTGATTGGCTGGGTGACGGTGGCTGGTGGTTGTGCCTTGCCGGAAAGGTGCCTGGACGATGGTGGCTAGTGGTTGCGAATGATTGGCTGCTCTAGTGCTGGAAAAGAAAAATGACTTCCCCAAAAAATGGGAAGTCACTTTCCAGAAAACATGTATATTTTTCATTAACCAAAGCTTCATTTTCCTTTCACTTTAAATTTTTCTCCTTGCTAAACACTGAAAACTCGGAAAATATGTTCTTAATTATTTTTCGAGTTTCCAAACACATCTCAAAAGTAGTATTTACTACCTAATATCATATTAATTGCAATAAGTATTTAGATAATTACTTTAAAAAGTGCAACTTAAACATTAATTTTAATGTCAACTATAATGAACTTCTCATATATAATCTTATATTGATATATTTTGAATTACTTATTTAAATACAAATATTGGGTATTAAATCAGTTGCGCAATACATGTGAAAAACTATTACTAATACTAAATTCAAACTTAATATTTTGAAAAATTGAATTAAAAATTACTTCACTCAAACGTGTGTGTATATATATATACACACACACATATACTCTCAATGGGATTTGAATCTTTAAAATTATATGATGTTTTTCTTCGCCATTAGGCAAAAAGATCATTAGCATAACCATGCGGTGATGCGGATTCTTGTTAATAATATTATAAATTTGCAAATTACAAGTTTCCTGTCAGTTTGAAAAGCTGAAAGTTAAAATTGAAGTATATTATATAATAATTAAAAAAAAAAACATGCACCGTTCTAGTAAAGTCAAAGTGATAAATTATTTATGCAGTTTGATTGACCATTGCTGCTTGATGACTTGTTATGTACACAAGTGCATCATAAAGTCTTCACACTATCTGCAGACGGAATCTTTTCTTGGGTAACCAATATCTACCTTGGCCGTCTCAAACTTTTTGTAGTTATTAGAAGAAAGTTTTAAGTTGAAAAACAGATGCCATATTTACTAATATTTCACATTCATATACACAGGTCAATTTTCCAATGATATATCAATAGAAATTACCAGAGTGATTCTTTAAACCAAAACAAAACAAAACAAAACAAATCGAGGACCAAATACTAAAAGTAGAAAAAAATACCGCACAATTTGTAATTTGAAAAAATTGAATTGAATGAGTTTTTTTTTTTAAAAAAAAAACAAATTGAATGAGTTTATTTTGGTCAAAATTACAAAATGTGCTAATCTTTCACAAATTTTAATACTCGATATCAGTACAATATAACACAAAATGACAAAAGTGATTCTTATTACTTGTAATGCTATTAAATTAATCTTTCAGTGTTTTACAATAGTAAATACTAAATAATAGAGTGATTCTTAAACATTAAAAACTACTTTGACATAACACTAATTGATTAACTATTAAATTAACAAATATAATTGCATATAGAAAAATTTATAATATAGATCGTAACAATGTTGAATATTAAAAATAATAAGAAATGCAGTGCGGTTTGTAATTTGACAAAATTAAATGAAAGAGTTCATTTATTTTATACTTATGTTATTCCAGGTTTGTTGGACTAATTGTAAGCCCACAGGACCCTGCCTTTAGAGCCACCGCAGAAATAAAATTGCGAGTCACGCAATTAATCCATCAGACTCTAGTCTTCATGCGCATACAAAAGATTTAATCCACACTTTCCATCATTCTTAGACTTTTTTTTTTTTTTTCATTCATGTTGAGGTAAAGAGTTCATTTTTGTCAGAATTACAAAATGCGGTTATATTTTACTTTTTTTAAAAAAAATATTTCACAGTATTACGATTTAACATAAAAATAATTCCTATTAATTATAATGTGTTTTATTATATTAAATAATAATAATAATAATAATAATAATAATAATAATAATAATAATAAGTCTTTTATTTTATTGAGTACTATAATAAGTCTTTTATTGATTGAGCCAAAATAAAAAGAAAATTGCCCATACGGTGCAGCAGGGCAATATGTCGGTACACATGTAAATACGTAACGGGAAAAATTAAGAGGGAAAAAGTTGATAATCTCATCAAGGGTATTTTTGTCATTGGGTTGAAAAGATTACTTTGATAACACACCGAACACAAGACCACGCGCACTGTACATTGTGTCTCAGTCAGAACCTGAACCAGATAAGCAACCGTGTTCCCAATTTACACGTGCTATTCACACAGATTACCATTTACGCACGTGCCACCAGAACTGACGTCACTCTTTCTATGGAATATCCTCTTCAGTTTTCAAGGTTCCCAGTTCCCACACTGTCATTCACGTGTCACCTCCACCCACTGTAAAAAACTTTTTACAATAAGTTTGTTTTCAATTATTTCTTTTAGAGATAATACCACTTTTGTGGCATTTTTTTTATTTTCAAATATTAATTTCACACTTTGATTGAAATAGTGGATATTAGAGCATACAAAAATAATTGTTATACGGTGGATTATGGTCCATAATATATTGTGGACCATGGTTACAAAACGACATCGTTTCAGTAAGTAGGAGAAACGGTTGTTGTAAATCGTAACGGAGCTCTGTAACTAATATTACAATTCATCTCAAAAGATACTGCCTTACATTTGTTTTTATATTATCGAATGAAACTGCAGTTATATCGAAAAGGAACTACAGTTGTGTTGAAAGGGAACTACAGTGTATATAAACTGATACTGAATAACGGTTTCACATTTTTGGGTGTATATTGTCCAACGAAACTGTAGTTATATCGAAATGATATTGTAGTTGTGTTGAAAGGTAACTGCAATGTATTATAAAAGAAACTGTAGTTGTGTTGAAAGAAACTGAATAACAGGTTCACATATTTGAGTGTATAATATCGAATGAAACTGCAGTACAGTTATATAAAAAAGGAAATGCAGTTGTGTTGAAAGGGAACTGCAGTTGTGTTGAAAGAAAACTTCAGTTGCGCGAGACGGAGTCATTTCAACCATTTGTTTTCATTAATCAAAATGACGTCGTTTTGATGCATACACTACAAAAAACGCGAAAATAGCGACGGACAATATCCGTCGCTAAACAGGTAAAATCCTTCGCTACTTGAAATCGTCCGTCGCTATAGTTTTCCAGACGACGAGTTGGTCGCAGAAATTGGCGAGGAAATTGCGACGGAAATTTCCGTCGCTAGACGCACAATATTTCCGTCGCTAAACTCCTACCACGACGATTTGGTGACAAACTTTGCTAGCGAATAGCTACAGATTTTTCCTTCGCTAGACTTAGCGACGAACGAGTCTGTCGCTATGATCCGTCGCTACATGTAGTGACGGAAATAACCGTCGCTAATTTGTTCTTATTATTTGAATTTGATGTCACTTAGCTACAGTTTAGTGACAGAATAATCCGTTGCTAAATGTAACTACGAATTTTTCCGTTGTTATTCCGTTAGTATTCTTTATTTTATTTGACATTTAGCTACGGATTTACTACAATATTTATCCGTCGCTAAATTTTAATATTTTTTTTTAAAAAAATTACCTGGTAATTAATTTCACATACCTGCATTAAACCTATAATATAATAAATTTATCCACTAATTAATATCGCATACATGCAATAAACCTATAGTATAATACATCAATAATATAATTGCAAAATATATTATATTAAAGCATTCATACTCATAAGCAATAACAAAAGTAAAGTTATATCGTTAGAAAGTACCAAGTATATTAATAAACATAATCTAATCATCTCCTAAGTTTTCATCATATGAGTTAACAGAATGTTCAGCTTGAGTATTTTGAGGTTGTGCCATAGAAGTGGATATTATTCCATTGCGACGCAACTCATCCATCAAACTTGCAATTTGAGCTTGCATTTGAGTCTGCATTTGAGCTTGTAGTTTAGCCTCCATCTCAGCTCTTTCAGCTTGTAGTTTAGCCTCCATCTCAGCTCTTTCAGCTTGTAGCTTAGCATCCATCTCAGCTCGCATGGTCTCTAACTGTTGGTTCACCATTTCCTTCATTGCATCTTGATGAAGTTGTGAAGTAGCAGATGAACCACAACTTGTCCCAGTGATAAATGAGGATGACTTAGTCCCTAAGGTATAAATACGTTGTTTTTAACCCCGCCAACAACATCCACATACAACTGTGACATGTCTATATTTGGTGACTCAGTTGACCCTTCAGCTTCTTGCGTTGCAGCATCATGGTGTGCTTGTATTTCTTCCTACAATTAAACACATATACACAATAAAATAAGTATATAATGCATGTAAAAATTTTATCTATATAACAATATATTATTGGTTACTTTATACATATAGCGATTCTCTTCAACCTCTCATCAACGAACATATTATCCTTCTTTTTGTGCATTTGCTCAAAGCACTCAAACAGATTAGGCTCCTTTTGAAGTTCATCTCGCTATTAACAAGCAAAAACAATAAAATGATTACAAAGATCAACATCACATAGCCTTAAAGCCTAAACTATCCATCAACAGTATTGCACACCCTTTACTAACATCTGAATTTGAAACAGAATATAGTGGCATAACAAACCAAGGCTTACTATTCAGTGAATTCATTGCATTTAATGACACAAAACAGAAACTAGGAAGAGTAATTCAATGCACTTGTTACCACTAAACAAATCATCATCAATGCACTTATTACCACATTCATCAAACAAACCAAAAAACTTAAAAACATCAGGTGCAGTAGAAAAATACATGTCATCAAACAAACACCCCCAAAAAAGAGAGAGAGAGAGACTTAATTTGTGATAGTGCTCAATAGTTGATCTAGACCCTCCGGTATGTTTAGAACATCCCGTACCAGATCCTTCCACCTCACTCATCCTATTTTTTCCGTTGTTGTTCAGATTTCGCTTTCACGTCAGGTCTATCCCAATATGCCTCCCAAATGGCCCATGTTTCTTCAGCTACACAAGCTGGCCTCCCAGTTGAAGTCTGTTTGGTCTTGAATTTGGAGAGCATATCTACATAGCGTAGGCCTGCTTGTGCTAAAAAAGCTTTGCGAACTTGAGCTTCAATAGACTCATCCCACTTGTAAAATTTCTGTAATATCACAAATTCATCAAATATAAGCAAAGCACAATAGACAATATTAGAGCAACACCATCCATAAAATGCATTGGGCAAAGTAATCGACAAAAATTTAATAACATTCTAGCTTTAAGAATTAACCAAAATATACTCGAAGTCATATCATGAATTTACCTTAAATTTCTCAAAGTATAAGTCCTTGTACTCATTAGGCACATTCTTCCAAGCATATCCATTAGGATGGATCATTTTCATGAATATTTTTGTCATTGTACTTGAACATGTGTGAGAAGGTATCAACCTGTACATATATAAGAGATGAATAAGGATAAAAATAATATACACATAAATATTAACATAATAACACAATTTACCCCCTATCCTCTACATGAATAATAGTCAAATCACAACCAGTGGATGATCCCGCAACTGATGAGGATGTGGGTGGAGCATTAGAGTTTGATGGTGATGGAATCGGCAAGTCAGCTGAACCAATAGAAGCAGGTGACTGAACAGGTGGACATACCACAGTAGGAGGAGGTGCCACAATAGGTTCCACAAGAGGTGGTGTATCCAATGCACCTCGTCCACGTCCTCTTGTGCTTCTAGCTCTACCACCACCTCGTGTCATCTAAAATAAAATATAATAAAGTTATATAACATATAAATATTACATGTTCATTAAATATCTGAACTATGCACTAACTATCAGTACCATTATCACTATCTCCAATTACTGAATCACTACTTGAGTCATCTATTTCTTCCTCTAACTGAATTTCATCTTCGATGTCACCATGTTCGCCATCAAGTTCAATCACCCCATCGTTTGGGTAATCTAAATGCAATGGGTCTTCATCTATTTGAACGAGATCATGATTGTCAGTAGTTTCCTCTTGAAATGGTGCAGGTATTAGTGAGTCTTCAGTAGATTTACAAATTTCATAGTCTAACAATTCACAATTTCATAGTCTAACAATTTACAAATTTACAATTTACAAATTCATAGTCTAACAATTCACAAATTCATAGTCTAACAATTTACAAATTTACAATTCAATAATTTGGAGTCATACCAGCGACGGCTGTGTTGTGCTGTCACGGTCGACAGTCGGCTGTGTTGTCACGGCGTCATGGCAGAGCAGTGCTAGTCAATTGACCGGCGGTCGACGGCGTCGCGGTGTTACGACGATCGACATAGTTGGGCGGCAGTCTACAATCGATGGGAGCTGTCGGCGGTGCTGTGCTGCGATGCGAGCAATCCTATAATCAACGATTCGAGCAGTCGGTGGTCGGCTGTCGGGCGGTTGGGCGCGGTCGGCTGTGCCTACCGCTGTGCGCGGTCGTCTACCGCTGTGCGAAAGTCTAGGTTTAGGTGTGGGAAGGAATTTAATTTCCGCGTAATGTTTTAATTTCCGGATCCTATAATCCATGAAGCGACGGAATTTAATTTCCATTGCTAGTTTATAATGTTTGGATGGTGAATGAAGGAAACGCGTAATAACGTAAATAGAATCTAGCGATGGATTACACATCCGTCGCTATATTTCTGAAAAAAAAATCAACACCATTAATCTAGCGACGGACGTGGATTCTGTCGCTATATCTAGCGACATAGCGACGGATTCTATTTCCGTCGCTATATTCCCGCAAAAAAACTCAACACTATTAATCTAGCGATGGAAATAGAATCCGTCGCTAGATATACCGCTAAATCCTAAAAAAGTTTCGTCCATCTTAATCTAGCGACATATATTTGAATCCGTCACTATATTCTAACAAAAAAAAATAATCGGTATATTACTCTAGCGACGGATTGAAATCCGTCGCTAATATATATTTAAAAATCCGGCCATGATGTCTTAGCGACAGATATTTGAATCCGTCGCTATCTCTAGCGACGGATTCAATTATCCGTCGCTATATGTTATTATAAATGGATATTCTGCATTTTATACTTAGCGACGGATACTCATCCGTCGGTAGGTAGCAACGGATACGATTTTTGTCACTATTCTGTTGCTATGTTATAAAAAAAATAAGAAGTTGCATTAAACCTTAGCGAAGGATATTTTGTCCGTCGCTAATCCATAGCAAATAAAGTTCTTAAATTACCCCGCCAAAAATCCGTCGCTAATATGTCTCAATTTTTGCGCGGCAATTTACCGCTAAAATTAGCTACGGATTTAACGACCAACTCATTCCGTTGCAAATTACCATCGCTAATCCGTCGCTAAATTTGAAATTTTTTGAATGAAAGTAAATCCGTCGCTATGCCGTCATTAAATTAGCAACGAAATGCATCCGTCGCAAAATCTGTCGTTGTTTTCGCGTTTTTTTGTTCACAATCTATTGTGGACTGTGGTCCACAGTAAAATTTGCGATACACAAAATTGATGAAAAAACTTCAGCTATTAAGATTGTTCTAAAGCATTCTCTTAGGTTGATACAAACACATTACGGCACAAATATTGAAAGATTGTGAATCATGAATGCAGGTGATAACCTACCTGGTTTCTACTTTGTTTTAAAAAACAAATTAATCATATGTGTTTATTACTGTATTATAAACATATAAATAATAAAAACAGTGCAGGAAAGTAAATGGAACCAGGATATGTTCACGCAGCTCGGAGCACTTCTCCTACGTCTGCGGGGTCACACAAAGGTGAAATCCAACTCCACTAGATGATCAAAGATGTTACAAGGTTCACTAGGTATCCATCCACAATGATGGCCTAATCTTTTACACCTACAAACATCACCATCTCCTGAGTTGGTAATGTATCAACTTCTTCAGCTTTCCCGGGCCAATCAACAAGCCTTCCACTTGATGTAGTAAACAAGACCACAGCACAAAACTAGTCTAAGTAGCCATATTACAATGATCTTGAGTCTGTATTAATGTAACAGACTATACATATTAAAACAGTAGGCTAAGGCTAAAACAGTAGTGCTTAATATTAAAACAACAGGGAACTTGGCATTCTTTTGTACGAAATCAGCAATTCAATCTCTGAAGCTTCAGCTCTATTTATACTTGAAATCCTGAGCACCTTTCCTATATTTGATCTTCTCAATTCAAGGATGATCACTCAATTACATCTCCCCTTGAAATTCTCATCTCAAACATTTTTGTTTGAATAACTTTAAACCACTCATCCCATGCACTTAAATCATTCCTGCATTATGACAAACCTTATACATAATTAATTTAACTGACCAATTAAAACTACCTAAGATTAACAAATAAATTGCCAATATAAAATCTATACATTTATTTCCCTAACAAATATTATATTAAATATGAAGTTAAATTACCTCCAATTAATCTTTTGCAACTATATAATTGTGGACTAGACCGGATACCTATGGTTAATTATAGTCAAATAATGTGCCAATGTTGACACAACATCAATGCTCAAAATGAAGTTATCCGTATATCTATCTACTATACAAATAAGAGTCAAAGAAAGTTAAGCCTATAATAAGTTATAAAAAATGACGGTCAAATTATTAAATCAAATGGATGGTTCAAATTGTTTATATTTATATTTTTCTTTTAGATTTCCTAATTTATCTTTGATTATATGATTATCCGTTAAATATACTCTTTTCCGTTAATATCCCGTTAACTTTTAACTTACCAATTAATTTCTATAAGAAAGGTCTTAGGTTTGAACCTCATCTCAATTAAAGTTGGCATACTGTTGAATATATACTATGAATATATTAGAGTATATTGTTCAAAAGTAATACCCACTTTATTACTCTTATTAAATAATTTAGTAGTTTCAACTAGGGGAGTGCATCGGGCGGGTTTGGGCGGATCGGGCCTACGGATGGCCCATCCGTTCGGGGTTCTGGTTGCAATAGCTAAATCCAATCCGTGAAATTTTATTAGATATCTATTCAGATTCTGCATGTTCGGATGTCGGCCGGTTTAAATCGGATTTCGGTTATTGTTCGGGTTCGGGAAATTAATAAACTATAAACAATTTAGCTAAGTTATACTTACAAAGTTACAGATTGTAACAAACTTACAAGTAAATAACAAACTTAAAATTACAAAGCTGCAAATAGCAAAATATTAAAAGTCCAAATTCAAAGTCCAAAGTTGAAACTAGAAGTCCAGAAAGTCCAAAATACCAAACTAAATAACTAATCAAAGTGTCAACTGTCAAGTGGATAGTATAACTGCCTAACTCCAAAATCCAAAATAACAGTTACAATTTACAAAATACTAAAACCAGTTGACACTTAACAATTCACAACAAATCAAAATGAGGATTTCTAATTTCTGGCTTTCAGCAATCAGCACTCAACAATCAGCTACTCAGTACTCAGCATTTCAGCAATCAACCAGCATTCATATATAATTCATTCAACACTCATCCTCTTCCTGCTCATATTTAAATCATTAGCTTAAAGACAAACAAAAGTTAAATACTTAAATAAAAGAAATAAGCTAGGAATTACAATTATGCTAAGTGCTAAGAAATTAAAGGCAGGCTCAGATTGCTTTTTTTCATATCAAGGTAGAGTTGGGGGCAAATTGCTACATGAGTTTTGGAATAAAACTCAGAGCAACATACCAAACCCAAAGTCCTTTTGATTCAGACAAGGTGGAAGCATCATCATAGCCATAATAACTCAATATGAAAGGAGACTAGGAGAGTGATATACCAGAATTCCATTGCCAGAATTAGGGGTGTGCTTACCAGTTACCTAAGTGGCAAGTGCTTAACTGCCTAAGGGCAGCAACATTTACAAAAATGTTACCAAGCCACTTAGCAGTAGCACTATAACACTTTGATTGTCTCAAAACCCTCAACACTCAACAATCAACATATATTACAGCATTATCAATCAAAATAAAGTAATGATAAATTATATAAATGTATTACAGCAATAGTGGGCAGTGTTCCAACAGAATTGAGGGAAGAACCAGCTGCAGACAATTCTGCACAAAAAGATACATAAAACCATTAACAAATAACAAACATATACAAATAAAAGGCATAGAAAGTTAGAAAGTTAAGAATTGTACCTTTCTCTAATCTTTCAACCTCATCCAAGTTTTCCTCAACAGAGATTGGGTGATTTGGTGCCCTCAACCAATCCTGTGCACAGACTAGGGCTTCCACAATTTTAGGAGTTAAGGAACTCCTAAAGGGATCTAATACCCTACCACTAGTACTGAATGCACTCTCTGAGGCAACTGTGGATATGGGAACAGCTAGCACATCCCTTGCCATTTTTGAGAGAATAGGAAACCTCTCACAGTTAAGCTTCCACCACCTCAGCAGATCAAATTCTATGTTTTCTTCATCTTCCACTAAATTTTCACTCAAATAAATATGCAGTTCAGTCTGCTTACTGCTTCCACCAATCTCCATTCTCTGTTTTTTTAGTTGGCTTTTCAGTCTAGACTGAGGTTTTCCAACTGTACTTTGAGAAGGGACATGAACAGATTCAGATTGCACAGTAGAGGATGCAGACTGCACAGAGGGGGCACTATAGGTGGCTGCATAGTCATTAAACAACTCAACCATTCCCTGTTGAACCTTTGCAAAACATTCTTTCCCTTTTTCTTCACCATATAACTGGGCAAATTGGTGAGGCATGTACTCAATCTTATCCCTAGGGTCCAAAATATTGGCATAAAATATCAAGAAGTTCATTTTTTCTGGATCTCCCCAATATTTTTCAAACTTTTGTTTCATTTGGGACCCCATTGCCTAAACAAAATAGCATGAAAGAACAGAAAAACATAGAATGAAATCAGAAACAAGTTCAATCATTCACACATAAATGATAAATCTTAGAAAAAATATTGGCATTCAAATCAGTTTACCTTTTCACAGCCTGTATCAGATCCAACCATATCAGCCAGCATGCATCCCAAATCAGAAATTTCAGAAAAGAATGTATTTGAAGTGACATAAAGAGAACCAGATATTCTCACAGTCATCTCATAAAATCCTTTCAGAAGGAGGACTATACTTTTAACAGAAAGCCAATCCAGAAAAGTAGGAACAGAATCAACTAAGTCAGCAGACAATGAGGAATCACAATCATCATAAGCCTAAAAAACCTTCTGGTATTGAATGGCAGTGTTCAGCATGATGTATGTGTTGTTCCATCTTGTAGGAACATCAAGCTGCAATGCAGATTTGGCTTCCACCCCAATAAGATCTGCAAGATCTCTAAATTTCTTGAGTCTTGCAGGTGAATTCCTTACCCATCTAACTGCATCCCTAACTTTCTTAACAGAAGGATCTGCAAATCTCAATCCATCCTGCACCACTAAATTCAGAACATGGGCTATACACCTCATGTGCATATACTGAACCCTAACAGAAGAACTACCCCAAGACAACAACTTTCTTTTGAAAAAACCTAGTGCTGTGTCATTTGAAGAGGCATTATCAACAGTAACAGTGAAGATATTTTTAATCCCCCACTCAAGAAGACAGCTCTCAAGGGCTTTAGCTATGTACTCCCCCCTATGAGAAGAAACTGGGACAAAGGAAATGATTTTTTTTGTTAAGTTTCCACTGATCATCAATGAAATGTGCAGTAATGCACATGTAGTTTATCCTTTGGACAGATGTCCATGTATTAGTGGTCAAGCTAACCCTTTGAGTGCTTACCCTAAATAGCTTCTTAAGGCTCAATCTCTCATCTAGGTAAATCTGATAAATATCTCTAGAAATGGTCCACCTAGAAGGGATTTGAAACCTAGGACAAGCAACTAAGATAAATTTCCTAAACCCATTTCCCTCAACAATCCTAAAGGGAAGCTCATCTACAATGATTATCTCACACAATGCTCTCCTAATAGCCTCTTGGTTGAAAACCCAAGTCCCCAAAACCCCCTCAGAACATTCTGTTCCAGAGATAGAAACAACATTGAAAGTGAGAAGGGACTGCCTTGTATCCTTAGAATGGGGATTCTTTAGGCAGCCCAACATATGGTTTCTCAAGGAGGAAGTGTCATGCTTTTTAGTCTCACATGCAAAAAGTTTTGCACAGTACAGGCACTTCCCCTGCATTAATTTCCCTTTAGAATCAAGGATCTTTTCAAAATGATCCCAAACTTTGGATCTAGACTCCACCTCTTTCCTCTTCTTTGTAGGAACATCAGTAGGAGAAGGCAAAGGCTGCTGAGGATTTCTCTCAGTACCTCCACCATCTACTCCATGTTCCTCCTCAGTTGAGGTGGGAGGGTGTCCAGATGCACTGATGCTTTCCATCTAAAAAGATGGGCATCAGTAAACAAACTGTCCAACTAAAGGTCTAAAGCCATAAAGAAATTATACATTTAAAGTAGACACAGTCACACAAACATGCAACTTAATAGCTTATGCTTCCACCTTTATATCCATACTCAGATTTTCATCATCATATATATGGAATTGCCCACAAATTAGGGGGCTCATACAATCAAACATTCATACACTCATACAGTGTAACACAGATTTAAAAGATATATTACACCATACAGCTTAATAGCTTATGCTTCCACCTTTATATCTATACTCAGATTTTCATCATCATATATATGGAATTGCCTACAAATTAGGGGGCTCATACAATCATACATTCATACACTCATACAGTGTAACACATAGATTTAAAAGATATATTACACCATACAGCTTAATAGCTTATGCTTCCACCATACAATAATCAATAATCAAATTTTCATCATCATATATTCGTATACATGAAATTGCCCACAAATTAGGGATCATACAAATGATAGTATGATACAATCATAGATTACATAGTAAATACACAATTACACAGTAAGCTTCCATGCTTCCACCAAATTAATTACATTATGTACGAATTTAAGGGTCCATTACCATAAACTTGAAACCATATATCAGGATTTGTTGAAATTCATCATATATATGGAAAGCCCCAACAAATTAGGGCTTAGTGAGTCTGGGACTCATCACTCATGTACAAATTAGGGATTCACAGAATCACAGAATCACAGTATCACAGTATCACACAATACAACACAAATACTGAATACACTAATATTGAATAGCATTAAAAAAGGTTTTTGATTTACTTGTTTTCTCCAATATTTTCCTGGAGAACTAGGTCTTCAAGCAATTCAAAGCCAAAACAGATGGCTAATGGCTTCCACCGGACCACCAGGACCACCACAGCACCACCGAGTCAACGACCAAGGCTTGGCTGGTTTGAGGCTTCCACCACGACACCACCGTCCAGTACCGGCGTCTAATAGAGGTGAGTAGATTCAGAGAGACAAAGAGTTACTGAGAGCCTCTGAGTCTGAGATGGTGTCGAAAATCGAAAAGAGTCACCTACTCGCCTTCGAGAATCAAGGTTACAAGGCCTACTACAGAAGTAGAGAGTAACCCTACAGAGTTGTAGACTGGAGAGAAATGGAGAAGGAGAAGTGGAGAATGGACTATGGAGAACGTGAGAGAAATCAGAGAATCAGAGCAGAGAAATGGAAAACCCTAGGCTGCGTATGAGAGTCGCGAATGGGAGAGAAATCAGAGAATTAGAGCAGAGGAGTGAGGAGGATGAACGGGAGTGGCTGCGCAAATGGTTAACCCTAAATGAAATGGAAATATATATACATAACACACACGACGCCGTATTATGTATATACATATATATTATATATATAATTTCGGATATTCGGGCGGGTCGGGTGACTAATTCCCAAACCCTACCCGAATATATTGGAATCGTATATGGTCAAATAAAGGGTCGGTTTTAGGCTTCGGATTCGGATACCCACCCCGGAGAGCAAAACGGTGTTCGGGTCGGGCGGGTTTATCGGACCGGGCGGGTTTTGCACACCCCTAGTTTCAACAAAAAAAAAAATACATATTTATTTCTTTAATTTATAATTCAGTGTCTACAATGCCTTTATTAAAAAAAAAATCATTCTCAAAAAATTTAAAAAGATATATAATTTCATTAGTTATATTGTCTATATTTTCTTCAATGCAAAGATTCATTACCTTCAAATTTATTAATTAATTATATTTACTACATTGTTCATTGTTTTCTTTTTATAGTATTTTGTAATTAAATATCAAAGTTATACTACAAAATAATGTTATATATTTAATTATTTATTTACCAAGTATTATGTTAATAACATGGAAAAAATTAAAATAAAAACAGTTTGAAGTCAATCATATTAACTACTTAGGAAGGATTTGTTGACAAAGAAGACATTCAAATAACCCAATAAATTGATTTAAAATTTATTATTAAAAATGTCAATATAGGGCAATAGAATATTGTGACACACTTGATACATTGAAAAGATGCTGGGGCTACAACATTGCTAGAATCACTCTTTAAAAATTCAGAAAATGAAGAAATTTCAAAAATAGATACCGTTACAACATTCATTAATCTTGTATGTAAAATACCTGATCATGACTATATATAGGGTAGAGTTCAAGTGTGGACGCGTCTTAACGTGTAACAGTGCGACCTCACCACTATGTATACAGATATACACCACTCAGTGTTAGAAAATGCACCACACAAATATGTACCGTTAGGTACACATTACCAAAAAACACACCACTAAGTATGTAAATATACACCACACAGTATTTGGAAATGTACAATTAGGGGCAGGGGAGTTATGGTGCATTATTTTGGGGGTGTGGTGTGTTTTTTGGTGTTTTTGTGTATTTTCATGTGGTGTGTTTTCTAACATTGAGTGGTGCATTTTATAACATTGAGTGGTGTGTCCACACTATTTACACGTTAAGACGCATCCACATTGAGCAGATTTATATATATATATATATATATATATATATATATATATATATATATATAGATATATATATATGAAGGGATGAAGGCAGTCATGGCAACTGACTTCATCCCTTCATTTTTTTTAAAGCTTGAAGGGATTAATGCTGTTGCCATGGCCGCTGCCTTCATCCCTTCATTTTTTTTAAAGCTTGAAGGGATTAATGCTGTTGCCATGGCCGCTGCCTTCATCCCTTCATTTTTTTTAAAGCTTGAAGGGATTAATGCTGTTGCCATGGCCGCTGCCTTCATCCCTTCATTTTTTTTAAAGCTTGAAGGGATTAATGCTGTTGCCATGGCCGCTGCCTTCATCCCTTCATTTTTTTTAAAGCTTGAAGGGATTAATGCTGTTGCCATGGCCGCTGCCTTCATCCCTTCATTTTTTTTAAAGCTTGAAGGGATTAATGCTGTTGCCATGGCCGCTGCCTTCATCCCTTCATTTTTTTTAAAGCTTGAAGGGATTAATGCTGTTGCCATGGCCGCTGCCTTCATCCCTTCATTTTTTTTAAAGCTTGAAGGGATTAATGCTGTTGCCATGGCCGCTGCCTTCATCCCTTCATTTTTTTTAAAGCTTGAAGGGATTAATGCTGTTGCCATGGCCGCTGCCTTCATCCCTTCATTTTTTTTAAAGCTTGAAGGGATTAATGCTGTTGCCATGGCCGCTGCCTTCATCCCTTCATTTTTTTTAAAGCTTGAAGGGATTAATGCTGTTGCCATGGCCGCTGCCTTCATCCCTTCATTTTTTTTAAAGCTTGAAGGGATTAATGCTGTTGCCATGGCCGCTGCCTTCATCCCTTCATTTTTTTTAAAGCTTGAAGGGATTAATGCTGTTGCCATGGCCGCTGCCTTCATCCCTTCATTTTTTTTAAAGCTTGAAGGGATTAATGCTGTTGCCATGGCCGCTGCCTTCATCCCTTCATTTTTTTTAAAGCTTGAAGGGATTAATGCTGTTGCCATGGCCGCTGCCTTCATCCCTTCATTTTTTTTAAAGCTTGAAGGGATTAATGCTGTTGCCATGGCCGCTGCCTTCATCCCTTCATTTTTTTTAAAGCTTGAAGGGATTAATGCTGTTGCCATGGCCGCTGCCTTCATCCCTTCATTTTTTTTAAAGCTTGAAGGGATTAATGCTGTTGCCATGGCCGCTGCCTTCATCCCTTCATTTTTTTTAAAGCTTGAAGGGATTAATGCTGTTGCCATGGCCGCTGCCTTCATCCCTTCATTTTTTTTAAAGCTTGAAGGGATTAATGCTGTTGCCATGGCCGCTGCCTTCATCCCTTCATTTTTTTTAAAGCTTGAAGGGATTAATGCTGTTGCCATGGCCGCTGCCTTCATCCCTTCATTTTTTTTAAAGCTTGAAGGGATTAATGCTGTTGCCATGGCCGCTGCCTTCATCCCTTCATTTTTTTTAAAGCTTGAAGGGATTAATGCTGTTGCCATGGCCGCTGCCTTCATCCCTTCATTTTTTTTAAAGCTTGAAGGGATTAATGCTGTTGCCATGGCCGCTGCCTTCATCCCTTCATTTTTTTTAAAGCTTGAAGGGATTAATGCTGTTGCCATGGCCGCTGCCTTCATCCCTTCATTTTTTTTAAAGCTTGAAGGGATTAATGCTGTTGCCATGGCCGCTGCCTTCATCCCTTCATTTTTTTTAAAGCTTGAAGGGATTAATGCTGTTGCCATGGCCGCTGCCTTCATCCCTTCATTTTTTTTAAAGCTTGAAGGGATTAATGCTGTTGCCATGGCCGCTGCCTTCATCCCTTCATTTTTTTTAAAGCTTGAAGGGATTAATGCTGTTGCCATGGCCGCTGCCTTCATCCCTTCATTTTTTTTAAAGCTTGAAGGGATTAATGCTGTTGCCATGGCCGCTGCCTTCATCCCTTCATTTTTTTTAAAGCTTGAAGGGATTAATGCTGTTGCCATGGCCGCTGCCTTCATCCCTTCATTTTTTTTAAAGCTTGAAGGGATTAATGCTGTTGCCATGGCCGCTGCCTTCATCCCTTCATTTTTTTTAAAGCTTGAAGGGATTAATGCTGTTGCCATGGCCGCTGCCTTCATCCCTTCATTTTTTTTAAAGCTTGAAGGGATTAATGCTGTTGCCATGGCCGCTGCCTTCATCCCTTCATTTTTTTTAAAGCTTGAAGGGATTAATGCTGTTGCCATGGCCGCTGCCTTCATCCCTTCATTTTTTTTAAAGCTTGAAGGGATTAATGCTGTTGCCATGGCCGCTGCCTTCATCCCTTCATTTTTTTTAAAGCTTGAAGGGATTAATGCTGTTGCCATGGCCGCTGCCTTCATCCCTTCATTTTTTTTAAAGCTTGAAGGGATTAATGCTGTTGCCATGGCCGCTGCCTTCATCCCTTCATTTTTTTTAAAGCTTGAAGGGATTAATGCTGTTGCCATGGCCGCTGCCTTCATCCCTTCATTTTTTTTAAAGCTTGAAGGGATTAATGCTGTTGCCATGGCCGCTGCCTTCATCCCTTCATTTTTTTTAAAGCTTGAAGGGATTAATGCTGTTGCCATGGCCGCTGCCTTCATCCCTTCATTTTTTTTAAAGCTTGAAGGGATTAATGCTGTTGCCATGGCCGCTGCCTTCATCCCTTCATTTTTTTTAAAGCTTGAAGGGATTAATGCTGTTGCCATGGCCGCTGCCTTCATCCCTTCATTTTTTTTAAAGCTTGAAGGGATTAATGCTGTTGCCATGGCCGCTGCCTTCATCCCTTCAAAGCTTTAATATAAAATATACATATATATATATATATATATATATATATATATATATATAGATATATATATATGAAGGGATAAAGGCAGCGGCTATGGCTGCCTTCATCGCTTCAAAGCTTTAAAAATGGGGGGATGAAGGCAGCGACCATGGTTGCCTTCTTCTCTTCAAAGCTTAAAAGAAAATGAAGGGATGAAGGCAACGATCATAGTTGCCTTCATCCCTTCAAAATTTTAAAAATAAGATATGAAGAGACGAAGGCAGTTAGGCTATCTCTTCCCTCTTTCGTCTCCACATCCATGGAGACAAGACAGTCTCCATGGATCATATAGTTGGAGACATTTATTATTATTATTATTATTATTATTATTATTATTATTATTATTATTATTATTATTATTATTATTATTATTATAAATAATTTCTATTTTTTAAATTACTTGTTGGTAATCTGCCGCTGCAGATTACTTGGGACAAATTGCATGGTTTTAAAATGTTCAATGGTCTAATTGCACTTTTTTTAGGTTGAGTGGCCAAATTGCATTTTCTCGTTCCGTTCGATGGCTAATTTGACCCTTATTCCTTTTAATAATTTTAAACTAGTTATTGTTTTAACATTAGTTACATCCCTTCGAATTTATCGATCTTATCTTTCTTTTCTTTTTTTCAATGACGAAGAAAACTCGCAAAAATTATCCTAGAGTATATGTACAGGTAACCCTGTTGCTTTGTAATATCCCACAAACTACATATATATTGATCATTTATCTCCACACAATATAATGTGTGTTTAGCTAATTATGTGAATAAAATTAATCAAACATAATTAGAAAAAGGGTCAATTAAGCCCTTGAACTTTATCTATAAAGTCATAAACATGTCATTTTGATGCATTGAAGCTCAAGAGCCCGTTAATGACCTGCTATTGCATGTCACTAAAATTCCGGCGACCATCTAACCCACTCCGGCGATATTCCGATCAACTCCGACGAATTTCCGATCAAATCTGTCAAAGTTCAAGAGCTTAATTGACTTTATAGGTAAAGTTCAAGGGCTTAATAATTTCAGCAAACCGTTAATATTCAGTAGGTTTTATTTAAAATCCGATCCTTTAATTTCCAGACCAAATCGATCAATATAAAGTTTGAATAATTGAATCTATCTTCAATAAAACAAGTAGGTGCGCCATCAAATTAAATGAATAATGAATAAGACTTTTGAAGCAGCCAATAGTTTCATTTTTTGCTTCAAAATGTTTGTATTTAGTATTGCAAAATAATTTCAAAATTATGGAATCATAGGGTAGACCTTCCTTTTTGGTGATATATTAAATCAGAATTGTAAAGAAAGGGACAATTTAAAGAAATGGTAAGTTTTTTTGGTTTTTTTTTTTTTTTTTTGTAATACCATTTTAAAGAATTTATAACTTAAATTATAATTATAAACATTCATTTTATTTGATAAATACTTTGTTTAAACATTTGTTCTGGATAAAGAATCCACCTTGCAAAGTAGACTTTGCTCCATGATATAATGATTATTGAATAATTGATGTCTCCTAAGTCCTAACAACATTAGTGGATCTTGTACGTAGTTGAGGTTTCATCATATTAGCCCATTAAAAGAATATAATTAAACTTCTTTGTTGTTCTTAATTAAACAGTCCACAAGAACACATTATATCTACTGGTGTTAGGAGTTTTTTCGAACATAACTAAGCTCGAATAATTAATATTTTTTTGAGTAAGCTCGAATAATTAATTAAATTCGGAAACTCAACTCAATTTTAAAATTAAAAATTTGAGCTTGATTAAGTTCTATATTTTTATTTTTTTTTTGAGTTTGAAATATTCAATGTTGACTCAAATAGACTCAATAATTTTTTATTTTTTTTTAAAGTAGCACTTTTAATTTATTCAATTTGTGACTGTAGTATAATATAGTTTTTCAATTATTCATAATGTATATTTAGTCTTTCAGTTATTATATAAGTAGTAGATTTGGTCCCTAAGAATTAAATCTGCCACTAATATGTCACATATATTTAACTAATAAATTAAATATATACCGCATTTGTAAAACTAAGAGCTTTTCTAATTTTTACCTCTATTTTTTAGACAAAAATGTGTAATAATAAATATTTTCCAGTTAAGTATTGTAACAAAATTTAGCGTACATCTCGGTTATGAACAGTTTATAATATACAAATATTATTTCATAAAAGTATAAATATATTAGTAATATATATAATTTTATATTTATATTATATATAAAATATACAAAAAATCAATTATGCTCGCATCACAATATGTTCAAACCAATTATTAAGATACTCAATTCATTGCATCAAATTCGTATAGTTTGGTTCATTTACCATGCATAAGCCGATATGCGTAAGTTAAAGGTTTATGCACCAAAAGTATTAACCCAATGTGGTAGCTCAAGTGGTAAATGAATTTTTTTTTTAGAGAAATGTAATATTTTTACATTTTAATTTAAAAATATTACATTTTTCCTTATAAGTAACAAGCAATTCATTCCTGATTAATATTATATTGGAATAAGGTTCAAATTAACCACTGAGCGTAACCTAAAAGTGCAATTAGGCCACTGAATCGAAAAAAAAGTGTAATTAGGTCATTGAACACTTTAAATGTATGCAATTTCACCTGATAGCAAGTTACCATCCATTTCATCAGGTTACTTACTTACTTTGACGGTAAATTGACATTTTAAAATAATTGTTAATAATAAATTATTAAAATTAAAAAATTAAAATAATTTACAAAATTAAAAAAAAAAAAAAAAAAAAAAAGAGCGCGCACACACACACACTGCACACACACCATAATAAAGAAAAAGTTGTTTTTTGAAAGAAGTTGATTTTCCGTAAATAATAATAATAATAATAATAATAATAATAATAATAATAAAATTTGATTCATCCACGGGTGGCAAGGGTATAACTAAAGGGCGGGGGTGGCCGCATGTGTGCCTTTTTATTTTATTTTATTTTATTTATTTTAATAGTTTATTATTAAGCAAGTAACCTGATGAAATGCATGATAACCTGCTATCAGGTGAAATTGCATACATTTGGAGTGTTCAGTGACCTAATTGCACTTTTGTTTTGTTCAGTCGTCTAATTGCACTTTCAGGTTACGTTCAGTGGTCAATTTGAACCTTATTCCTATTATATTTTTTAGTATAAGTATTAAATTTCTATCTTGATATGATCTGTCACATAGAAGAATCATTCAAAATAAAACTATAACAATATCTCTGTTTGGTAAGAGTTAATTTTAGAGATTATAGTTTATTGTAAACTACAAATAAGGTATAAGCTCGGTTTAGTAAAACATTAGGAGTTTAAAATAATAACTTATTTTGAAACGTTACCGTTACAAAATATAAGTTCATGACTTTTTAACTTTTTTTCTATTTTATATTTATTAATTTACACAAAATATATCATCTACCCTTCATTAAATCAAAATCCCAATATCTTAGTTCAACCTTTTATGTTTTTTTAACACTTATCAAATAATTCAATAATTAATTAAATTTTTTTTTTTGAGTATTGTTAACTCTTTTACAATGTAGTATCTGTTCAGAGTTAACCCTATTAGGACTCTATCTATTTGACTCATATTAGGATTATCTATTTGACTCATATTAGGATTATTTATTCTAGGCTTTCTAAGACTCTACTTGTATATATACATTCTCTACTCTTTATCATTGTAACAAGAACTCTATCAATACAATATTCAGTTCTCATCTGGTATCAGCTAGCCTAGGTTTCTTTCCCGATGGCTGACGGATCTGTTAATTCATCCGAACGGACCGTTTCTGATGCTGCTGTTTCTTCCACTGTTTCTTCGGCTGTTGCAACTCTTTCTACTGCACATCACTATGTGAGCATCAAGCTCACCAATACGAATTTCTTGTTTTGGCGAACACAAGTTGTTCCTTTTTTGCGTGGCCATGAACTAATCGGTTTCGTCGATGGTACGAATCCGTGCCCTCCTGCGTTTCTACCTACTGTTGCTCCATCTAATCCGGTTGCTGAGGCTGCTTCTTCTACTCCGCCACCTGCTACGCCTAATCCGTTGTTCGCTCCGTGGGTACGTCAAGATCAGGCGGTTCTCAGCATGCTAATTTCGTCTTTATCGTCGGAGGTCATGTATCAGGCGTTACGCTCCTTTAATCGTAAAATTAAGTCTGTTCAGTCTGATTTAGGAGCAGAATACAAAAAGCTGCATTCTTCGTTTGTTCAGTTAGGAATTAATCATAGACAATCATGTGCCTACACTCATGAACAAAATGGGCGTGTAGAGAGGAAACATAGACATGTTGTTGAAACCGGTCTCACTCTTATGGCTCGTGCTTCTGTGCCATCTCGTTTTTGGGATTTTGCTTTTGAGACTGCTGTTTACTTGATTAACAAAATGCCCTCTGCTGTGTTACAAAATTCCAGTCCTCATAGGCTATTACATAAATCTTCTCCCTCGTATTCTTTCCTTCGAGTTTTTGGCTGTCTGTGTTATCCTCACTTGCGTCCCTATAACCGTCATAAAATGTCATTCAGGTCATCTCCCTGTGTCTTCCTAGGTTACCCTACGTCCTTTAGGGGGTACAGGTGCATGGACTTACAGACTAATAAGATTTATGTTTGCAGACATGTGCACTTTGATGAGAATGTGTTTCCTTTTGTTAGTAAAGTTGTTGTGCAACCACCACCGTCTACGCAGCAACCTTGGGCTGAGTCCGTATTGCAGTTACAGCCACCTGTGCGTGCTGATCATGATCAGTCCACATCATCTGCTGAGCCTGTTGTTGCCCCGGCTCGCCAGAGGGGTCGGCCTCGTGGTAGGTCCACACGTCCGACTGTTCGGTCCCGCACGATGGCTACTAGGAGTCGGTCTGTGGCTCCACTTTTGGCTTTGTCTGCTCAGGTTTGTCCTCCATAACCTACTTGCTACACTCAGGCTGTTAAATTTCCAGAATGGCGTGAGGCAATGGATCAAGAATTCAATGCACTCCTACATAATCAGACTTGGGTTCTGGTCCCTCCTCACTCAGGTATGAATATAATTGGCTGCAAGTGGGTTTTTCGGACCAAACGTAAAGCTGATGGTTCAATAGAAAGGCACAAGGCAAGGCTGGTAGCAAAGGGTTTTAACTAGGTCCCTGGTGAGGACTTCTTTGATACATTCAGTCCAGTTGTTAAACCCACTACAGTCAGATTGCTGTTAAGTTTGGCTATTTCTTCAGGATGGGTGATTAGGCAGCTTGACATACATAATGCTTTTCTGAATGGCACGTTAACTGAAACTGTTTATATGCGTCAACCTCCTGGATATGTTGACACTCACTTGCATGATCATGTCTGTTTGTTGCGACGCTCTTTATATGGTTTAAAGCAAGCCCCACGGGCTTGGTTTAATCGCTTGCATACTTTTTTGCTTTCGATTGATTTTATCGCTTCAAAGACTGATGTGTCATTATTTTACTATTCTCGTGGTTCTGTTTGTGTATACTTGTTAGTGTATGTTGATGACATATTGGTTATGGGAAATGATCAGCAATTGGTGGCTGATCTTCTATCCAAATTGGCTTCTGCCTTTAAGATTAGAGATCTTGGTTATCTTGGGTTTTTCCTTGGAATTGAACTTGTGAAATCTGGCACTGGTGTTCTCTTTTCTCAGAAGCGATATATGGCAGATATCCTTAAACGGGCTGGTATGATTGATTGTAAGCCTCTAGCAACACCTATTGCTGCGTCCAAACCTCCGTTGCTTAATGCAGATCCGTTTGATGATCCAACCAAATATAGAAGCTTGGATGGTGCTCTGCAATATCTCACAATCACGCGACCGGATCTGTCCTTTGCGGTCAATCAGCTCTGTCAACATATGCATGCTCCTACTTTGACCCATTGGGAGCAGTTGAAACGAGTACTCAGGTATGTCAAGGGCACTCTATCTTTCGGGCTACGTGTGGCTCAGTCAAAGTCTAGGGAACTTCATGCCTTCTCTGATTCCGACTGGGCTGGTTGTCCTGAAGATCGTAAGTCTACTTGTGGGTATGCAGTGTTTCTTGGCACCAATCTTGTGTCTTGGGTGTGCAAGAAGCAAAAGACAGTTGCAAGATTTTCCACGGAGGCTGAGTACAAGGCCTTAGCAGATGTCTGTGCTGAGGTTATTTGGATCATGTCATTACTACGAGAAATCAACATCGATGGTGTTCCAGCTCCAAAGCTGTGGTGTGACAATTTGGGTGCTACCTACATGTGTGCCAACCCTATATTTCATGCCAGGACAAAACATGTGGAAATTGACTATCACTTTGTTCGAGATAGGGTTGCTAATGGTGACATTCAGGTGAACTTTATCTCAACAAAAGATCAACTAGCTGACATCTTTACGAAAGCTTTGCCTAGTCCTAGATTTAATTTTCTTAGAGACAAGCTTCAGGTTACCAGTCTACCTTCCGCTTGAGGCGGAGTATTAGGACTCTATCTATTTGACTCATATTAGGATTATCTATTTGACTCATATTAGAATTATCTATTCTAGGCTTTCTAAGACTCTACTTGTATATATACATTCTCTACTATTACCATTGTAACAAGAACTCTATCAATACAATATTCAGTTCTCATCAACCCACCCCAATGTGAAGGTGCAACCGGATGCCACTTAGACCACAAGGTCTCTGTCACATTTTAATTTTTAATTAATTATCTTATTAGCTATTAATTTTTTAACTTTTAACTTTCAACTTTAATTTTAATAGTGAAGTGTAAATATGATGATGAGTTTATATTCTTAAAAAAATGATGAGTTTATATAATCACTTTTGAAAATAGAAAAATATTTAAAAAAATAAATAAAGAGTAACTGTAATTTAACTATTTAAGAATCTTCACTCTCGTCTGAGTATTTCTGTCCGCCCAAATCATGTACGGCCTCCTTCCTATATTCACTGGTTCACCCCAATCTTTATATAGATGACTGGGTTTACATTGCACTGTAAATCTTAATATATGTGTATGTGTTTTATATTGTGAATTTTTTATATCTTGTATTATAAAATTTAATACACTAAAAATATAAATTTTGTATATGAAACAAATTAATAATTGTATCTTATATTATGAATTTATGTGTCTTGCATTATGCTGTAAAATTTTGTACCTATGAATACTAATTATGTACCTAAATCAAATTTAAAATAAAAATAAATATATAAAATGTGTATTTTTTGCATTTTGATTTTTATGTATTATATTATGAAATTTTGTACCCCATTGATACGATTCAATGGTTCATATTTTTTTTGGTGGGATTCAATGGTTCATATTAGGTGTACCCTAATCCATAATGGGGTAAATAATCGGTCTATCAGCCAATTTTGACTTATTTGACCACTATTAGTTGTTTGGTTAATTAGTTTTTTGTAACTCCAAAATGCTAAAATTTAAAAGGCTACTAAAAGCAGTCTTTTTAATTAGTTTTTTGAGAAAAGAAATTATACCAAACAGCTATCAGCTAAAAGCTAATTTATCAAACAATTTTCTAAAATCAGTCAATACTATCGACAAATCATATCTTCTAACCCAAACATCCGACCCAATCAGCTAACAGTCATTTATGATAAATAGGGCCAATATAAATTGCGGTTTCACCCCAGCCCTATAACCCAACGATAAAACCATAACCAGCCAGCCAGCTCATGTTCAGAAGTTCCAGACCCATAACTCTCTCCCTCTAGGGAAAACGCTCTCTCGCTCTAATCTTTATAATGTTTGTCCTTTCCTGAACGCCAATCACTGATTTCAATTTCCCGTCCAAATCTCTGTATTCCAATTCATCGATTCGCCGGCCGCCGGTTGTTATGTGTTTGTGATCTTCCTTTCTTTAAGAATAATGTTAGATTTAATGAATTGTTTTCCCGACGACCTCAGCATTTCCGAAGGCGTGAACTCCGGCAAAAGCTCAATGAGCAGTGGAAGCGATCAGAGCCAGTGCACCAGCTTCAGCCGTCTCTCCTTTGAGATCCTCACCAACTCGCCGGAGCATAATCCGGCGACGCTCATGCCGCGCCGCTCTTCGGATTCTTCGTTTCAAACCATCATCAGCGGCGGCGCCGGCGGGCCGAGCTTCAGGGACTTCAGCCTTCTCCGGCAGATCGGCAGCGGGGACATCGGAAGGGTGTACCTCTGCCGGCTCCGCGGCGGAGACGAGGAGGCGAGGGCGCGGCTCTACGCCATGAAGGTGGTGGACAATGAGGCGTTGGCGGTGAAGAATAAGGTTCGGAGAGCGGAAACGGAGCGGAAAATCATGCGAATGTTAAACCACCCTTTCTTGCCGACCCTCTTCGCCGAATTCCAAGCCTCCCATTTCAGTTGTGTGGTTATGGAGTACTGTCCCGGCGGCGATTTGCATTCTCTCAGACACAAACTGCCTCACAAGCGCTTCTCTCTAAGCTCTGCTAGGTACTAACAATTTCTTTTCCTTTTGTGTTGTCCTGAAGAGATAAGAGCCAAGTCTAGCACTATGCTGATAAGAATTGTTAGACAGAAGTTGATAAGGTTAAGTCTAACACCATATGATTAAAAGACTGTTGGACGAAAGTCTATAAAAGTCAAGTCCAGCACCATGTGATTGAAATTGTTGAGCAAAGGCTGATAGGAGTAAGTCTAGCAACATGTAAGCTTAAGATTGTTAAGCTAAGAACGATAAAAGTAAGTCTAGCAACATGTAATTAAGATAATTAAAGAGCCAAGATGATGAACTGACAATTATATTTTGGCAACATGTAACTAAGATTATATTTTAGAGAGCCATGTAGCTGATAAATGTCAGTTCATCATCTTGGCTCTCTAAAATATAATAATAATAATTTATAAGGAAAAATAATTTTGCTTTTACTGTTAATTATAATTTTTGACATACCAATAACATTTTGCTTATGATTTGGATGGGTTTTTTCAGGTTTTATGCTGCGGAGGTTTTGGTGGCACTAGAGTATCTTCACCTATTAGGAATAATTTACAGGGATTTAAAACCAGAAAATGTGTTGGTTAGATCGGACGGTCATATTATGCTAACGGATTTTGATTTATCTCTTTGTTCCGACGCAATAATGCCGGCTGTACAGTCGCCGGATATTTCCGTGTACCCGCAAACGTCGCCAGCGGCGACACGTATAAGAACCCCGTTTTCTTGCATTTCCGACCGGCTTTTCCGGTCGAAGAAAATCCAAACGCTGTCCAACAGCCGGTTGTTCGTGGCGGAGCCGATCAGCGCCCGATCATGCTCCTTCGTGGGGACCCACGAGTACGTGGCGCCTGAGGTGGCCTCCGGCGGGTCCCACGGCAACGCCGTGGATTGGTGGGCGTTCGGGATATTCATGTACGAGATGATCTACGGAGGAACTCCGTTCGCGGGTGCATCGAATGAGGATACGCTGCGGAACATAGTACAGAAGCCCCTGACGTTCCCGAACGACGCGGCAGTTGGGACGAGCGAAATGCACGCGCGGGATTTGATCTCCGGGTTGCTGATCCGAAACCCGACAAGGCGACTCGGGGCAAGGCGCGGGTCGGCCGACGTGAAGACCCACCCGTTTTTTAAGGGCTTGAATTTCGCGCTTATAAGATCGGTGACGCCCCCCTCGGTGCCCGGGATTCGGAGACAGAAGACGACGTCGCATCCGGGTGACGGCTCCAGCCATCATACGGCGCCGTTTGATTTCTTCTGACCATGACAATTTAGCCATGGAGTTTTGATTTTTACTATGGGAAAGAGTAAAGATTCCTTCTGATTATCACACTGTCATTGCTGTACAAGCCAACAGTTATGTATGTACTACGTACTAGTGATCAAACTAGATGAGGATGGAGTTGAAACTGCACTGCAGTATATATGTTAATGACAAAGCCAACTTTTAAGGACCAATTGCCTGGATTATATATATATATATATAGAAATAATTTCAGTTGCGGTCGTGCGGTCACACACCACTCAATGTTAAGAAACACACCACAATGAAACACAAATGAAACACACCACAATGTTAAGAAACACACCACAGTGCATATTTGTGATGTGTTTCTTAACATTGAGTGGTGTGAACCGCACGGCTGTACGGGGAGCACGTCCGCACCTGATGATGACTATATATATATATATATATTTTAGTGTTTTTTGGGGTACTTGGAAACATAATCAATGGAAATGGGAGAAATTAAAAAAAAATGCATTTCATGCGGGTTAATTAGTTCATCACAAAATAGACTATAATATGCTACAATTTATGCCTACTTTGTCCCAATAATCTACATACCAAAGCCAAGACACTGTAAAAGAGAATTTTTTGAAGTCAACAGTGTTGAAAAGGTTAAAAGAGAGAATGGGGTTTCACTGTTTCAGAGGTAGCTAGGATTGGGATTCTTGTTAGGTCGATCAGTTAGTTGGCACCTTTCTATTAGTCTGATGATGTTTTACAGCATCAGGTGTTTTGAAATATTCAACAATACTGTTATATATATATATATATATATATATATATAATACGGATCTCAAATGTTTATCAGTGTTCATTAATGGTTAAAAAATTTTGTAAAAGAAATATGAAATTCATTTTCCGGCAACAATATTTATTGCCGTTTCTTTGTACGGTAGTGTGGAGTATAGTGGTTTGATACTCCCCCTCTTTACCTTGTTGATTGTCTTTTATTTTATTTAATGAATTAATTTTTTTTTAAAAGTGAATTAACCCAATGGGTAGCTCAAGTGGTAAGTGAACTTCCTACAAGTAATGATTTTCCTGGATCAACTTCTGTGACTCTCGAAGCCAGGGCATTAAACGAACAAAGAAAGACCTGGTGGATTTACCAAAAAAAAAAATTCATTTTATAATTATTTCAAACTTTAAAACGAGCGCCCTGTCTGTAACCAAGAACCTCTCTTTCCCGGCTTTCGGCTTGTCAAACTGTTTGGATAGAAGAAGAGGTGTTTGCAAGAAAAGGTTTTACATATTTTATAATTATTTCAAACTTTAAAAGTTTAGTATATTTGTTTGTTTTTGCAAGCGAAAATGGGGGTGATGAACGGTTATAAACTTAATAAAATATAATTTTATTAATATTATTGTTTATTTTATTTGTTATAAACTAAAAAAAATGATAATAATTTTGTTAATATTCTTGTTTATTTTATTGATTTAATTTGAATTTCATTTTACGTTGTATATATTTAAACAACGACTAATAACAATAATTTTAATTTCAACTTTATATTAAACAAATATAATAATACTATGTTTTTTTTTTATTTAATCTCAAAAAATACTATATAGAATGTGATGATTGAGACTCAATCTCATGACCTCTCATTGCATACAAAGAGTCACTACATGTCATTTCAGCACAAGACCTTTGGCTTTTCTTCAACACCATAAAACTTTATGATCCCTATAATGTAGAAATTAATATTTGAAGCAAACGAGGAGTAAAAAAAAAAAAAAAAAAAAAAAAAAAAAAAAAGAGTAGTTGAAGGCAGAAATGATAAATCAATCAAGTATGGTACAAGGATTAAAGCTGCGTGCAAAGTGGTGTCAATGTGTCATCATATTTATTTATTTTACGCAGCAGAGCAGAGCGTGCAGGCTTTGGTAGATAGAAGGTAGGCTGAAAGTAGAAGTGCTCCGGATTTGGTAATTAACGTAAGCTACAATTAAAGAAGCTTGCCTTGATACTTGGATTTATTTGCTAGATTCCTGTTATATATGGACATGTCCCGACCTGCTTTTATATTCCCAACTTCTTTATACTCCTTATCATTTTGTGTGCCTCATTTATTTAACTTTCACATTAATCTTCTTTAGCTTTTATATATTAACTAATAATAACAAAAAATTCTACTGTGACAATTTGATATGGTGCTGAATTCTAAAAATAATAGCGATTTAATAAATAATGGTGCATCAATTATCTGTTAACATAATTAGTTATCAGCTAATTGTTAAACTTTTTTATAAGTAATGCTATGTACTCATTCTTTCATATTTTACTTATTTTATTTATTGTTCAATGGTCAAATTAACTACTATTTTTACTTATTTTTTAATATTTTTTTATAATTTTAAATTTTAGTTTTTTTATATACTAATACTTTTAATATAGTTTCTAAATATATACATTTGAAATAATAATACTAAATTTAATATTATAAAAATCAGTATAAATAATGAAGTCTTGTTAATCGAATTGGACATATAAAATGAGGCGAATGAAATATATTTTTTATTTGCAAAAACGAGTTAATGCCATAAGGAGACCTCCAATTCAAGTATAGTGGTTTTGCCGCGTTTAGTCCTAAACTTTTAAATTCACAACCCATGGTTCTTTTATTTTCAAATTGTTACCATCCATGGTTCAACATAATCACAAATAGTCCTTCAACTTTTAAAATTTAACCAGTTGTAGTCCTCGTGGAAGGACCAACTTAAAATTTAATAGTTGAAGGACTATGGTGGTTAACTTTGACCACGGCAAGTAACAATTTGAAAGTCGAAGGACCACATGTGATCAATCTGAAAGTTTAGGACTAAACGTGTCAAAATCACTATACTTGAATTGGAGGACCCCATATGACATTAACTTGTTTATTAAAGTGGAAAATTAAAATATTTTTAAAAAAAAATTGAAGAATTAGAAAATTAGAAAATGGAATAACTGAATAAGTGTCCCGGATTATTAGTTTTCCTATGTTCCCATATTTATGTATGTATTTGGCCATTTGGGCACGAAAACTTGTTCAGCGCATGTCAACTGTTGCAGTCTTGTACGGCCAGCACTAGAATTGAAAGCTAGACGGTTCGAATTAGGTGTCCATGTCAGTGCTTCATTTATGGCAATATGCTTTCCAAGCATTTACACGTGTAGATAAAAAAAATTGGAGAAAATGACACTTTTAATATTTTAAATACGATAAATTAGTTGATTTATTCTCTTAATTATTAGGTTCTTCACATTTAATTTCCTAGTTAGTATTTTAATTTGGTGGTGGATATAGTTTATCACTGGATATAAAATGTTTAGTATCTCAAATGAGAGATATAGTCCCTTAATTATTATTGAGAAATTAGGGTGTTGGAAAAATGATTTATCATCCAAAGTTTGGTCTATTTGACAAACTTTAATTATTTGGTTTGATCAAACAATCAAACAACCAAAATAAGTGTTCGATAAACACCTTTTTGACTTGCTTTATTGATGCTAATAAGTTGAAAATGAAAAAGGTTTTTTGAGTAGCTTATTAATATCAACTTATTGCATTTTGAATTTAAAAATTTAATATACTCTTAATAGTTATTGGTTATTGTAGTATTTATATTTATTCAAATTTACATTTTTAATATCATCAAAATCCGACTAAAGCCCAACATCTTAATTAACTCTCGGCTCATCAAGACACTGCTTTAATTAAGTATAAATTGTTATGTTGAATTATTATTATTAAGAACTTATGTTAATTATATTTTTATTTGAATTTATAGTTTTATTATTGAATTATTATTAATTAAGGAGTGTTTCTTTATAATTATAATGTTATTAATAATAACAAAAATAATAGTTAAAAATAATTAATAATATCAACAACAAGAAGTTGTAAAAGTAATATAAGAGTTAAGTAAATAGTACAATATACTTATCATTTACTTTATATATGTCATTTTACATTTAATTAGTTAAGAGTAAACAACTAATTTACAAAACACATTTTTATAACTAGATAATACTATTAGTTGGTAAAAACAACTAACATAATCAACTATCAGCTAATTGTCAAATACTCCTTATAAACATTATCGAGATAATAATTGAGAGACTAAATGTGTGGAGAACGAGTTAACTATTTTTCAATAATTAGAGGACTATATATAATTTTTTTCTATAAAATAATATGGTGGAGAGGGGCTGAGGTTTTAACTTGAAAAAGGCACCTTTTTCATTTCTAGTAAAATAATATGGTTAACCATGAACTGAAATAATTAAGTATTGATTTTGTTTTTTTGTTTTTCTTTAATTATAAAGAATATAGAAGAATATTGTTTGAAAATAATACCTTACTTTTTTATAGTAAGAAAAGGAAAAGGAAAATCAAACAATTATAAATACCGTTATTGTCAAACTACACTAATACAGTCAGTTGTTAAGATAGCGGTGCAAAATATCATTTAAAAGATATATATATATATATATATATATATATATATATATATATATATATAAAATTTAATTAAACATAATAAGTCTCAATAAAGGTTATATCCTTGATTTATGTCCCTCTTTTTGTATGCTAATAAATGTATACATTTTGCTTTAAATATTGTACACTTCAATGTTATTAGACAAAAATGTCTCTACTACATTCTTGTTATACAAAACTACCCTTACACCGTTATAACACCGTTAATTTTAACTCCATCATTATTATCATACACCTATATCTATCATATCTTTTCCTATTCTTTAACTATCATTTTATTAAAATCATTATATAATTAATTTAATGGTTGATTATATTTTAATTAAATTTCTATTAATGGTAAATCATATATGTGTGTATAAAATACATATATTATTTGTGTATATATAATTCGAATTATAAATTTTAATTATTTGTATTTATTAATGTTTTAATATTGGGCATGAGTTTTCGCGCATCACGCGTACAAACTACTAGTGTGTATATATATATATATATATATGACAGAGTAATTGGGCAAGTAGTNATTTTAATTATTTGTATTTATTAATGTTTTAATATTGGGCATGAGTTTTCGCGCATCACGCGTACAAACTACTAGTGTGTATATATATATATATATATGACAGAGTAATTGGGCAAGTAGTTATATATATATATATATATGACAGAGTAATTGGGCAAGTAGTACTCGATCCAAAACACAAGCACTGACTCGAAGGCAGACAATCGGTCACCCGTTACACAATGATGACACTTTGAAGAGGAGTTATACCTTGTTGTTATTACTAGCACTTAGTACAGATAGGATTAAATGTACGTTATACGAAGAGTCGTTTGTAGTAGATATAAAAAGAAGAGTCTGTTGTAGAGTGGTGGGGACACTTTGTTTCTAACACACAAAACTCTACTGTACTGAAATGACTGTCTCAATCAAGGTTATATCCTTGATTTATGTCCATCTTTTTGTATGCTAATAAATGTATACATTTTGCTTTAAATATTGTACACTTCAATGTTATTAGACAAAAATGTCCTTACTACATTCTTGTTATACAAAACTACCCGTACACCGTTATAACACCGTTAATTTTGATATCTACTATTTTGTACAATAATTCACCCCTTATTTTAGTTGTTTTGATGCTTATTTTCTTTATCCTAGTGAAATTGGGAATTGTTTGTGTGTTATATTGTCCAAGTGTTGAATTATCTACAAGAAACAACAAAGGAAGAATTGTGGAGCATTTTGGACAAGTTCTGGAAGAAAATGGAATTACAAGGAAGAAAGGAAACAAGAATACAAGTTGGAAAAGAATTGGAAGTTGCCTAATGGGCCAAGGCCCATCTATCTCCTATATATTCTACATATTCTCTACAATTAAAGGAGGGTTCCTTACAGAGTTCTGAACCCTAGCTTTTAGTTTATATTTCCCTAGCATAGTTTAGATTAGTTTCACATTAGATTATTTAATTTCAAGATTGGAATCAAAGATTGAAGATTGGATTTGTTCTTTATCAGTTAAGTTCTCTTATTCGTTTATTACTTTCTTGCAATGTTTATGGTTATTAATTATTACTTTGCTTTGTTTACTCCCATCATGCGGGAGTAGTTCGTTTATGGGTTTGGATTAGGGATCCATTGTTAATCTTGATGTTCAATTGATAATTAATTGCATAAAGGGATTGAATCTTTTACCTGGGGTTTATGTTGATTTGGGGATTTCTTTCTACTTGTTATTGATTGATGGCCACAATTAATTGCTAGTCTAGGAGAGGGATTCATTACAACGACAGTTGGATGGAGACCTCGAGCCTTACCATTTCNCCTTACAGAGTTCTGAACCCTAGCTTTTAGTTTATATTTCCCTAGCATAGTTTAGATTAGTTTCACATTAGATTATTTAATTTCAAGATTGGAATCAAAGATTGAAGATTGGATTTGTTCTTTATCAGTTAAGTTCTCTTATTCGTTTATTACTTTCTTGCAATGTTTATGGTTATTAATTATTACTTTGCTTTGTTTACTCCCATCATGCGGGAGTAGTTCGTTTATGGGTTTGGATTAGGGATCCATTGTTAATCTTGATGTTCAATTGATAATTAATTGCATAAAGGGATTGAATCTTTTACCTGGGGTTTATGTTGATTTGGGGATTTCTTTCTACTTGTTATTGATTGATGGCCACAATTAATTGCTAGTCTAGGAGAGGGATTCATTACAACGACAGTTGGATGGAGACCTCGAGCCTTACCATTTCAACCTAATTTTCCTGCTATGAAAGTAGAGGTAATTTTGGGGGCTTACAATGCTTAGGTGCTTAAGGTTATGATTGATGCATCACGATAGTGGGGCAATTTTAGCCTAATTTTCTTATTGATTACGAAAGTAGCTGAGTAGAATTCTTTTGTGCATTGCCCATATATCCCTTGGTTAAATATTCTTTCCCTAATCTGAGTTGGTTGGAACATCAAGATTACAACCCCCTAATCTGGCCCATACTTTTATCATACTATTTACACATTAATCAATTGCTTTCTTTTACACCACTCAATCTTTGTTGCTTGGATTCTATTAATTCACATACTCTAGTGCCTGGTAATTCACACAATTACGTGCCATAGCCCCAATCCTCAGCAGAACGACATTACACCCTTTTTACACTCCTCATTTGTGCTCATCAAATTTTAACTCCATCATTATTATCATACACCTATATCTATCATATCTTTTCCTATTCTTTAACTATCATATCATTTTATTAAAATCATTATATAATTAATTTAATGGTTGATTATATTTTAATTAAATTTCTATTAATGGTAAATCATATATGTGTGTATAAAATACATATATTATTTGTGAATATATAATTCGAATTATAAATTTTAATTATTTGTATTTATTAATGTTTTAATATTGGGCATAAGTTTTCGCGCATCACGCATACAAACTACTAGTGTGTGTGTGTGTGTGTGTGTATATATATATATATATATGACAGAGTAATTGGGCAAGTAGTACTCGATCCGAAACACAAGCACTGACTCGAAGGCAGACAATCGGTCACCCGTTACACAATGATGACACTTTGAAGAGGAGTTATACCTTGTTGTTATTACCAGCTCTTAGTACAGATAGGATTAAATGTACGTTATACGAAGAGTCGTTTGTAGTAGATATAAAAAGAAGAGTCTGTTGTAGAGTGGTGGGGACACTTTGTTTCTAACACACAAAACTCTACTGTACTGAAATGACACACTGTATTATCATATTCAACTAATAATACAAATTATATTCCGGTAACATATTTACCGTCAATATATATATATATATATATATATATATATATAATTTTAACCTTAATTCAATAAGGCATAATTTTAAAACTATTTTCTTTCGAATAGAGCCATCATATAAGGACAGTATAAATTGTGGGAAGATGCCCTATGTTATTTGAATTGTGGACAAAAAGTCTCACTTAATAAAGAGTTGCTTTTGACGGTGGGGTAGGAGTTCAATCCTTGTCACAAACATTGGAGGTTTGGATCGGCGTAGAGTTCAATCTCTGCCATGAACAATTGAGAGTTTAATGATTTTTATACTTTATATTTAAAATATTTTTTGTATATGTGGTTTAAATGGAATATATACACACACACTTTCAAGTCTAATATATGTAAGATTTTACATTTTATATCTGAACCAATAATGTAACCTATCAAGTTCACCTAAAATTTAGTTTAGAAAATATAAATATTTTTTGAGCTAATATCTAAACTATTTTTTTTGGATATATTCATTCGAGTGAAGTGTAAATATAAGTTTTATTTTGAAGTCTAATATATGTAAGATTTTAATATTCAACAACAAACTTATATTACGATATAACAAAATTAAAAATGTCTGAACCAATATTCTATTCAGTTCAATCAAAATCTAAAACATGGTGTAGAGTTCAAGTTTTATTTGTGATGATGTGAATAATGTTTAACTTTAAGCATTAAAAAAATATTACATTTATATAAGTAAATGCGAGTAGACAAGATAGAAGATTGTGATAAGTAAAAGAAGATGATAATGAATGTAATCATAGTAATGAATAAATATGTAAGTAGACAATTGTGAGAATATGGTTATAATGATACATATCCAAATAGATGATAGAGATTTTATTTTCCATTTAAATTTTTTAAAAAGTTATTCAATTTTCTAGAAAACTGTAAAATATTTCTTATTTTCTATTCTTTAATTCTTAAACGGGCCCGACCTGGTCATCGCAAATTATATCGTGGACCGCGCATCAAAACGACGTCGGTTTGATTAATGAAAACAAACAGATGAAATTAAACGACCTCCGTTCCGCGCCATTCACTTTCAGTTCATATACACTGCAGTTATATTTCAACATAACTGCAGTTACATTTCAACACAACTGCATTTACATTTCAACACAACTGCAATTACATTTCGATATAACTACAGTTTCATTCGATAATATAAAAACACAAATGTGAAACTGTTATTCAGTATCAGTTCATATACACTGCAGTTACATTTCAACGCAACTACAGTTACATTTCGATATAACTACAGTTTCATTCGATAATATAAAAACAAATGTGAAACTGTTATTCAGTATCAGTTCATATACACTGCAGTTACATTTCAACACAACTACAGTTACATTTCGATATAACTACAGTTTCATTCGATAATATAAAAACAAATGTAATGCAGTATCTTTTACGATGAACTATAGTATCAGTGCATTGTGGACCGTGGTCCACGATATTACGATTGCTTGGTCATAGTGTTTGAGTTTAAATTCAGTTTAGTGTTGAGTCTTAAAACTATATATTCTCACGAAACCAGAAAATTTAGGTTATCAAAAAATAAAAAATTGTTGGGTGGAAAGGCAACCTACGTGACAAAATAAGGAGCTGTCAATATGACCACCTGCCAACCAGGCATCCTACCACCTCACTTTAAAGCACTGTCGCATAAGTGGTGTTCCAAACCCACCCACCCACCCACCCAAACCCTCCTATCCCACAAAAAAGAAAGCTAATAATAATAATAATAATAATAATAATAATAATACATTGCAACACTTAACCATGTTCGTATAGTCACAATTATATATATTGTTACGCAAAAAAGGGTTATGGCCTGCTAGTGGTGTGGAAAGAGGAAAATGGGTGGCCATAAATTTTGTTGTGGTTGATGATTGTTGAGAAGATGGATCACATGAATTGACGTTGTAAGACAAAGAGGTTGGCATATGATGCAATGATAGAGGTGATAATTTGTATTGGATTGGGGAATAGAACAAAACATGAGATGATAGGAGAGCAGTACATGGTACGTTTGATTACTCAAGAAAAGCATACATGGGTGAATGAGTGACACAAAGGTGTCAAGGTACTTTGTATGTAATATAGCATTTGGTGGATAAGGTTCAATTCTGTCCCTCATCTTTCATGTACTAAAATGGTGTGTGGTAAAATTCTCATCTCTTACTATCAATTTAAATTTAATTTTTTTTTATAAAACCAAAGCAATGATAGATTACTGCATGAGAACTGAAACAAAGTCAGGTGGGGCAGAATTCCAGTAGAGCGAATTTGCCTGTGAATAGACCATCTCAACTAGAGAGTGAGCTAGAACATTAGCAGATCTAAGAACTAGCCGAATAGAACAAGAAACAAATGAGCAAATTAATTCCCTACAACTATTGGTGGCAATGCCATGCATCATAAGAATTGAACGATCTTCTAAAGTTGTAGTTGTTAAATTATTCTGAAGGAAGGAACAATTGGTCTGTAGCGTAACAAAGTCTAATCCACGGTCCTCCAACCACGAGAGAACTTCTTTACAAGTAAGAGTTTTCGCCAACAGTAGACAAGTGTAGCGGACCCAAGAGAATCTCATTAATGACAGCTACGGACTTAATTTTAATTATAATTACAATGATAGGCCGGGTGACAATTAATAAAAAAAAATTCTTGATTGTCGGAAATGTAAATGACAACATCTAGTAGTAAAGGAAATATAGATAGGGTTCCAAATGAAGATGGGAAAAAATTAATTGCACTAGAATCAACTTTGTATATGTGTTGTTCCATTGACCAATAATGAGTCTTGTATCAACTCCATTATATTCTAACTTGTGGAGAACTCAACCTTGAGATTATCTTGATCTTTGGACTCACCACTCTTCTCTTTTCCCTCTCACAAGGCCCATTGTTCTTTGGTTTTGATTCATTTCTAGGCCCCATTACAGATTTGCCTGAATACTAATACTGTTTCTACTATGACTACTTTTCTCTTGAAATTCATGTTAACTTCTTAAAGTGTACTTAGTTTGATTTATTGGTTTATACACTAGGAATGAGAATCAAAATTACAGTTAGTGTTTGATTGACAACTATGGGATTTGATTACCCCTTCAATTAAAAATTACATTCCCTAATTAAAAAGGGGTATCATTCCATCTTATTGGTAATCTAATTTTAAGTTTGGAGTAGTACTTTTAGATTTTTGTTTTGATTTTGTTTGTTCATATTGCTGCTTTAGATTTCATTATATTAGGATCAATTGCCTTGGTTTTTTAATTTTGTATTTTTAAAACCTTTATTCCCATTATAGGGTCATACATATATAACCAAACATCAATATTGGTAATCATTCTAATTTCACCATACTACCAAACATGTAAAATACTTTCACTAAAACCCATTACGATTACCAATTATTTAATTTCCATTCCGATTTTGATTCCCATGTGATAACCAAACACACCATTAGAATATCTTCTATTGTTATAAATATTTTTAGAGATAATCTATACTATTAATAAAAACATTATCCTCAACTTTAACTTCCCGCCCAAAACATTCCTATACTATTAAGGTTTGCGTAATATTGTAAAATATGTTAATAGAATTCCTATTCGTAATACAATTGTACATTAAGATATTGTAATACAATTCCTAAAAAAAATATTCTTCTCTACGTTCCTATTCGTAATACAATTCTAGATTAAAATTACTAATCGTTATAATACAGTACATATATTCCCTGCAATGCAATCTATACTTCTATACTATTAATAAAAACAATATCCTCAACTTTAACTTCCCGCCCAAAACAATCCTATACTATTAATGTTTATGTAATATTGTAAAATATAGTAATAGAATTCTTATTCGTAATACAATTGTATATTAAGAAATGGTAATACAATTTCTAAAAAAATATTCTTCTCTACGTTCCTATTCATAACACAATTCTAGATTAAAATTATTAATCGTAATAATACAGTACATATATTCCATGCAATGCAATCTATACTTCTATACTATTAATAAAAACAATATCCTCAACTTTAACTTTTCGCCCAAAACATTCCTATACTATTAAGGTTTGCGTAATATTTTGTAAAATATGGTAATAGAGTTTCTATTCGTAATACAATTGTACATTAAGATATGGTAATACAATTGCTAAAAAAATATTCTTCTCTACGTTCCTATTCGTAATACAATTCTAGATTAAATTTACTAATCGTAATAATACAGTACATATATTCCCTGCAATGCAATCTATACTATTAATAAAAACAATATCCTCAACTTTAACTTCCTGCCCAAAACATTCTTATACTATTATGGTTTGCGTAATATTGTAAAATATGGTAATAGAATTCCTATTCCTAACACAATTGTACATTAAGATATGGTAATACAATTCCTAAAAAAAAATATTCTTCTCTATGTTCCTATTCGTAATACAATTCTAGATTAAAATTATTAATCGTAATAATACAGTACATATATTCCCTGCAATGCAATCTATACTATTAATAAAAACAATATCTTCAACTTTAGCTTCCTGCCCAAAACATTCCTATACTATTACAGGGCGTTTAGTTGGGAGGAGGGAATTAGGGTGGAAAAGAATTGTAATTATATGGAATTGCAATTCAATGAATAAAGTAGGAATTGAAATTACAGTGTTTTGGTATGCAGAAATAGGAGTACAGGGAATTAAAAGGTAAAAATTGACAAAATTACTAAAATGCACTTATGGTGTGGTAGATGTTGTAGTAATAGTAGTAGTAGTATTAATAATAATAATAATAATAATAATAATAATAATAATAAATTATAATTCTTTCAAAAAATAATAATAATAGTAATAAGTATAATAATAATAATTCATTCAAAATAATAATAATAATAATTTCAAAATAATAATAATAATAATAATAATTTCAAAATAATAATAATAATAATAATAATTATTATTATTATTATTATTTCAAATTTATATATAAAAAAAAAAAAGACAAAGGGTATGGGAGGAGGGGCAATTTGTTGCGGAATTGCAATTCCCTCCAACCAAACACTGTAGTTTGGGAATTCACTGAATTGCAATTCCTCCCAAACTACATCCAACCAAACACGCCATATTAAGGTTTGCGTAATATTGTAAAATATGGTAATAGAATTCATATTCGTAATACAATTGTACATTAAGATATGGTAATACAATTCCTAAAAAAAAAAAATATTCTTCGCTACGTTCCTATTCGTAATACAATTCTAGATTAAAATTACTATTCGTAATATTACAGTACATATATTCCCTGCCATGTAATCTATACTATTAATAAAAACAATATATTCAACTTTAACTTTCCGCCCAAAACACTTCTATACTATTAAGGTTTGCGTAATATTGTAAAATATGGTAATAGAATTCATATTCGTAATACAATTGTACATTAAGATATGGTAATACAATTCCTAAAAAAATGTATCCTAACTCAAACCGCAAGGCTACCCAATTTTCTGAACGACATTCGTTCCTGCATGTGTCGGCGCACACGAGACAAGCCTTTTGAAGTTTATTTTGGGATTTGATTTGCACTCCCCTGCGCGCGAAAGAGAGCCTCTATGCTATACAATTCAATAAGCCTTAAAAGTACTCTTGTATAAGTAGTTTTGCAAACCCACTTCCCAAACCAATGTGGGACAAAAGCTACTTGAAAACTTTTTCTCTCCATTTTTCTAACTCAAATGGGTCAACTTTGAGAACCAATTTCTCATTCACCAATTATCCGTTTTGAGCGTATAGTATATCAATCTTTTCGTCCAAGTACGAAAAATCGGAATCCACTTTGACCCGACCCACATATATTTGTACCACAATATAGGCATATAGCCACTAAAATGCCATTTTATGCTATTTTTTTCAACAGTTATTTGTCCATAGAATTTCAACTGTCTACGGTTAACCAACAATCACTCAACTAATTATCCTATTACTCCCAGGTGAATTTTTTTCTAATATAGTTATACTTACTGAATATCAAAATATAAGTGTACCTCAAGATCTTGCAATAACTAACCGATAAGTAATTATATTAATGATATATAATGCAATGCAAATTACCTACATATTGCATTTATACACTTATTTTAGAACACTGAATTTGTGTAATATTTGTTACATGCAAGGAAGACTCATACGTAGTTTATTTGTCGATTCTTATATGTTATAAATCATAACATCATAAGAAACAGATACTTTGATGAAATATGAAGTGTAACCCCTCGGTATTTCAGACAAAGTTAAAGTTCGAAAATATTTTTTTTAGCTATGATATTTATGAGATGAGCTCTCGGTACTTCAGAAGGATTTTTATAAGTGAGACTAGTTATTAGTAAGCTGCGATCTACGTACCGGTCACGAACCGTAAAATTTGTAAGGATGTATATACAATTCGAATTTTCCTAGAGAATGGATTATTAAGCATGATACGATTAAGCGTGAACTTCCTACTCAGTTCAGTGAAGATTAGACGAACTGTAAGGGTGAAATTTGTTACGGACCTCGTACCTACATTTCGCGAGATACCGAAAAATTCCCGGTTTTTGTGGTTAAGGACGGAATTATTTTTAGAATAATTTTGGTATTAAGAATTTCCCGAATTAAGCTATTTTCCACCAAGAATTTATCTGATTTAATCCCTAACTGTCTAGAAAATCCATTCTTCAAAAATATCATGAATTAAAATAATGATTATCTTTGGATAAGATCACATTTACTTGATCTCCAAGCTTAGGAAGACTTCACCTTGGCCGAAATTAATAGGGAGAGAGGAGAGAGAGTGTGATCATTTTTATTCTTCACCATAGTTGATCTTCAAGAACTCCATAACCAAGGATCATAAGTAAAATTCCTTCAAGTTCTTCAAACACTAGGTAAGTTTTATGAATATTTGGTTTAATGAGTTGGAACTCTTTTTAAGATTTAATCATAAGCTAAGAAATCTTGGATTTGTTGTTATTATGGTGAAATTTGTTTAGGACTTTCGATGGACTTGTGGGAATAAGGAACCCCAACACTTCTTAAGGTTAAAAAGCTTCAAACAAGGTAAGAAATCCCTTCAGTCGGTATAGTCACTTGAAAATAGGCAATTGTATAGGTATATGTATTATGGAGCTAAGATTTGATATGAAAATTATATGTTAAGCTTTCAACTTCCTAGTTAATTTCTATGCAAAAATTGGTGTTTTGGGCTTAAAAATATTTTTGGTATGCATAAATTTAACGTATGCATGCATGTATATACTATATTTATGTCCATATAAAATGATGTTGAAGAAAAGGTGGAAAAATAGGAGTTTTTGCACTGTTTTGTTGCCCAGAAAATTTGAGCCGTATGAGTGGACGCCCCTGTGGACGCGCGTCCACCGTGCGTCCACTGGTGTCCAGAGTTTTCAGACCAGTCTGTGTGAGCGGACGCCTCAGCGGACGCGCGTCCAGCGTGCGTCCACTGACGTCCAGATTTTTGGGAAAAATTAAGGAAAAAGCCGAAGGTGAGGACGCCCAGATGGACGCGCGTCCACCCTGCGTCCACTGACGTCCAGAATGTTCAAATCAGTATTTTCAGTCCAAAAAGTTTGGGTATGATGTCAAGCTATGTTTAAGTTATTTTCAACTGTATTATTTTTGGTTAAATGTTTACGTATGCTTGCATCATATTTTCTGAAAAGCCTATGGACAACAAGCTTGATTTTTGAGGAAATAAATGTTTTGAGAAATGAAAAGAAAATACTAATCACGTACATGAAAGATGTTTTGGAAATCTTAGTTTCTGGATATGTTGCAGAGAAATTGAGAAAGGGACCTACGGGAGGGCTTAATTGCCATGGCCCGAGGTTGGAACAAGGTGGGGACCTACGGGAGGGCTTAAATGCTACTACCCGAGGTTGGAATAAGGTTGGACCTTCGGGAGGGCTGGAGTGCCATGGCCCGAGGTTGGGATAAGGAGACCTACGGGAAGGCTGGAGCATGCCATGGCCCAAGGTTTGAGAAAAGGGGAATTGAGAAATGAATATTATACTGAGCTGCGGTTCAGAGAATTAGAGCTGCGGTTCTAATTGAGAATGTCTCGTGCTTATCCAGGGGGAAACTAAGTAATTAATTATGGAAGTTATTGATATACTGAGCTGCGGTTCAGATGATTAAAATAATTAGAGCTGCGGTTCTAATTGAAAAGATGAATGATATACTAAGCTGCGGTTCAGATGTTTAAAAGAATTAGAGCTGCGGTTCTAATCGTTAATGAGTAATTCTTGAAAAAAGAAAGTTTATGAACTTATCAAAATATACGTGAATATATTTTGGTTTGACGAGTTAAATTACTATTCTAATATGAAGGAAAAATTATAGGTAATTCGTTTAAATATATTCTGTTATGCTATCTTTGGATTGTTTGATTTCAGGTAAACTTCCAAAGTATGGGTAAAAACTCTATAAGCTTTTGTATTGATATCATATTTTAAAAACCTTTGTCTACGCTTGAGTGACAATGGATTTTCTTACTTAGCCGTCGTGCTAACTACACTTCATTGTGTCCCTTATCAGATGGATTCTAGTGAGGGCTTATGCAACCCTGTCTAGTGTGTGCTCCTGAAGCCCGATGAGCTCTGAATAGGATGGAAGTCGAGGTTGAGGATTACTCTATCCTAGAATAGACACCCTGGAAGAATGATTTCCTTATGTATTAAGTGGGAATATTGATGTGGTTATTTGATGTTGTAAGTTTAGCCTTAGCGTTTGGGTATAGGAGAGATACCTAAGCGTGGCGGTAACACCCAGTTTTCTACTGGTTAGTCGCTTCCGCAATGTATTATTATTAGGGATTTTGTAATAAATCCAAGATGTGAAAATTGGGGTGTTACATGAAGCATGAGTAGTCTGTCGATCAACGATTATGGACATCGCATTTCAACAGTTTGGATGGGCATCATTCCAAAAAGCCATACACTCCATTTGGTAATGGTCTTACCTCAAAGTTACTACCCACTAGGCCACTATTACACAATGCTTTATGTTGTATGTTAAACTTAAGGTTACTAACTTCTCACAATAGTCATAGATTTGCTTTATATGTATGAAATATTGACAAAAGAATTTAGGCTTTAGATGTGAGTTTTACTTATATATACCTGGGAATCTGAAATATTTTGAAATTTAGTGATTGGTAAAATCAATATGTTTTACAATTTGACTATCAAAATTAATTTTATTGAAAAAATCACAGAATATATATACATGTAGATCATAAAATTAAAATTTCAGTGTCAATATTGTTATGACTCAATGCTTTCATTACATTAAAAGTGATTTTTTAAAATTTCAAGCTCAAGATATGGCACGTTTGATGAGTTGCAGCTGGAAGGTCAATGATCTGCTCGCCGATTTAGATGTCGTTGATCAAATTAACCAATACATGTGCAACATGATTATTGCAAAAGGACGAACATAGTTAAGGCAGAACCATACGGTGAAAATCTATTAGAAGTACACACTCCTAAATTCTTAAATAGTTTGAGGTTGTATGATTTTCTTAATCATTCATTGGCTTAAAGGTAGGTGCACCTATTATGTTATTGTGGAAGATAGACCATTCTCTTGGTCTTTATAATGGTACGCAACTCATCATCACAAGATTGGCAGATCACATTGTTGAAGCAAAAATATTTAATGGGACATATGAAGGAACCGAAGTTCTTATATATCCCTCGAATGCCGATCTCTCACTCTTTCTGGTACGAGATTGTCCTTCAAGTTCCATCATAAATAATTCACACTGATTCTTGCATATGCCATGATTATCAACAAAACCCAAGGTTAAACTCTAACTCACGTTGGGTCATTGATGAAAAAATCATTTTTTAATCACGGACAATTATACGTGGCTTTCTCCCAAGTCACCTATCCTGATAGCTTGAAAGTGTTAATTAGTTCTAGACGAGGATGGGCAAGATTGTGTTGCTACTACCAATGTTGTCTACAAAGAGGTTTTCAATAATGTGTAAATACAACCAGTGATATTATGTTTTTTCCAAGATGAAAAAATTGCTATATATCTACACAAAAATATATCTTCCTACATATGAATTAGAATAGCAATTGATTCATATAACTAAGTTACTAGAGAACGAGCATATTTGCCCAATTTATAAAAATCCTAAACAATGATATATAAAATCTCTATAGTTTCAGCACCGCATGCGTACATCTACACATTATCTATTAATTAAGCAATTATTTGCTAGAATTCAAACAAGGATAACATCAGAAAACATAATCGATCCAAAACATATCTTCAATTGCACTATATAATATTTGATGTTATAATTTATATAATTATATATCGATCTAAATATTCTTAATATATTATAACAAATTCATTCCGTGCATCACACGGGTGAAAATACTAGTATTGTTAATATTTTTTCCCCTCAGTTTAGACCTCAATCTCTAACATATGGACATTTCTCTCACTCCTTGCTCTATACATGGGTTCCTTGGGATGGTTTGAGCTACTAATACTTTGTCGTTCTGTATTGGGGTAGTTTTTCTTTATGGTGTTTGAAAAATAGCTTATCAGTAAAAGTATAGTTTGTTTGATCAACTTTAACTTGTTTGACTGGTTAAGCAATTAATATTAGTGTTTGATAAACAATTTTTGAATTAGCTTATTGATGCCAATAAACTGAAAATGAAAAAGCTACTTTGAGTAGCTTAATGATATAAACTTATTGTATTTTCATTTTAAAAGTTTAATTTACCCTTAACAGTTGTTAGTTATTGTGATATTTATATTTATTCAATTTTTATTAAAATTTACATTTTTAATATCATTAAAACCGCCTAAAGCCCGATATATGAATTGACTCTTTATTTGATATATATATATATATATATATATATATATATATATATATATATATATATATATACAACCACACAACAGGACCCCACATACCCATCTAAACGCACACCCGACCACACGTGAACTAGAATTTCTAACTTGTAGTGCTCATGTTTTAAATTTTTTTAATATATAGTACTACCATCGGTCCCATAAAAATAATAACTGCATAAAACAATTTTTATATATTAAATAAAAGAATCACTTGAATTGTAGTGCACCAAATTGTGCCTAAGTTATATGTGTTTGTCCGGCCTCCTTATTGTATGATGAATTGTTTTGTTTTTAGATACAGTGCTAGAAGGACGATGCAATAACTACGTTGCCAACTCAAGTAGTGTTTCAGATGATGACTTTGAAACTGCTCCACAAAATTTGGTGGGTACAATACAAAGGGATCAACGCCCTGGTTTAGCAAACGTTGCTTATGAGTATTGATCAGGAGAGGGGTTGGCTTTTAATAATAATCAATGTTTGGGGGATTTCAAAGCCACTAGTACGTTCTCTCAGAGCATTCAGTGCACGCCAATGGGAGGATGTTAAGGAGATTGGCTTTGGGATTTTTTTAATCTTCAGGTTATAGACACACCAAGAAGATTGGGTATTTGGGCCATTGGTTGGTGTCCCATTTCCACATGGGGGACATGGCGTTGCACTTACCCACTAGACTGGGAGCAAGATAAGCATCACCAAGAATGATGTTGCTGTTGTATCCGGGTTGCCATGTGGGACGATACCGAATACAAAATGTGATAGTCAGTAGGTTGGTCCATTGTAGAGAAAATGGAGGGTAGAGTTACGACAACCCAAGGGAAAGATAACGTCTTTGTAACGAGTTTTTGGCACACAAGGATGGTGGTATATGGTTCAAATGCCATTTTAGCATTGTAGTGGTCATCACCCTTGTAGAAAGTGGGGATAATGGGTATGTCAATAAGAATATAGTGCACATGTTTGGTGATGTAAATCGGATAGCATAGCTCGATTGGTGCGGGTACCTATTGCAATTCTTGGTAAGCACTCACGAAGACTGGACCAACTTCAAGCACATGAAGTACACTGACTCTATCATCTTCCTAATGGTGAGCAAGAGTATCGATGATCGATATACCCTTATAACATTGTTGTTATTTATGAAATTTAATTACAGATGTGTGTTCAATTGTACGTTGCAGCTACTATATGTCGACAGGATGGTGTTAAGCAGCTAGGACATCCCAAGGGATAGGCCTGTGTTGAAAGGATGGACTATAAAGCTATTGAAAAGGAGGGAGTCCTGGGAGGTTTCTACTAAGGGGTTTGGGCTTGGACAACTAGATGCTCCTCTTCACTATTCTAACATCGATGGGCAACAAACAACTACCATTAGTGGTGGGGCACAAATACATTACCAACGTGTTCCAACAGCTTTGGAGAACACTCACGAAGGTAGCAATAGAAAGGTAACGAATTCTTCTACAATTTATTTGTGTGGTGCTCTTAAACCTCATGTTGTGGTGCCCTCCCCCCCCTCCCCAAGAGGCCATTTGTTAGGTGGCAGGAACAGTAGTGCATCAGATCACCCACCTAGTGCGTGAAGACCCCAATCTAGTCTAGCTCTAGAAGATGTGAATTTCAAGATTGCGTTGGAGCATGTACAGGAATTGGTGAGTCTAGCGTAGGGGGGTGTGTATGTACCCACACCATCATACACCCAACGTGATGACTTTTTCTGGGGTAACCAATACAATATTCAAGTGATGGAACAGTTTGTAAGGGATGTACAAGGGTGAAGCGCAATGGCGACACCCCAAGCTTCAACATAGGTTTGACCTAGGAATAACAAGAAACTGATATGTCAGTCATCTTTGTCAATGTGTTGGAGTATGCTACTCCTTCGCAGCAGGTATATGCACAAAGTATACTATACACTAACAATGGGATTAATCAGGTGTTTTTTTTTTTTTTTTGTAATATTGCAAGTCAATACTCAATTGTGTGGGACCTTGTGTGCACCAGTTAATGGCGGGGGGTGGGGGGGGAATGTGGGGCCCCAGTGAAGCAAGTACCAACTGACCGCAAGGGTAAACAACCGTTGGTTTCCAACTACTATAAGGGGGCAATTGGAATTATTTAGGGGCAACATGTGTGCACCCCATTATCTAGACTTAAGTGTTGTGGATGTGGGTTAAGAACTCCCAAAGGCTGACCTGTAATGATTTATTTAAATACAATTAAGAGTTTATTCCTTCATCACACCGCCCTACATTACAGCTACATGTTAATTCCTATGAACAACATGTGTGTGTTGTTCACGCACAAGGGTTGTTTAGCACTTTGGAGGGATTTCAAAACTTTGCAAGAGAACATTCATGTGTCGGCATCAATTATTGAGATGGGCCGTGCTTAGTCGGCTATTTGCATCGACATTTACCACAGTGCGTATTACTTTGCCACCCTAAGTAGTACATCATATCAATTAAAAACACTAACCTAGTGCATTATCTTATTACAGCTTCATACGGTGATGACCACTTTAGCCACACGCAAACAACGACTATAGTTGTTTTCAGATTGCCTTCATGTAGATCACCGACTGTCGCTGCACCTCGGTTGAAGCACGATTGACTTGGTATTCTCTATTACACTATCTAACTACGTGCAATACAAATTCCCATTTGCGTTTACTCACTCTTGAAAAAATCTATGGCAGTTTATTTTCCCAGTCATTCAAGAAGGGCAGTTCTACATGATGAGAATATATGCCAAGAATCTTCACTTTGACATCATTGACCACTTGTCATCCTGGCTGAAAAACAAAGGGAAGTATGACGATGGTCAAGAGAACCTGGTATGACCCTGATTTCTTGTTAAGGTTCTCTCTTAGTAACTATTACACATTGTGTGATCCCTTTATAAAAACATTATGTAGATGTATTACTGTGGGCTGCTGTGCACCCATACTGAAACCAACGTGCATGGCTTGCAGAAAGATTTTCTTGCATATTTTCTTGAAAGCAACGAGCAGCCCATACGCGCAGTTCTTGTTAGGAACATTAAACTGAAGAGGGTGCAAATGGTATTAAGGGATTCAACAAATAAGCACGACCCCAGCGTATATGCTATGCAACATATGGATTCCTACCTAGGCCAAAATCCTAGAATGGACTATGGGTTGGTGAAAGGAGACACTGAGCAGCTGGTAGACCTTCGGAAACGCTTCATGCATGATATAATAATGGCAGCTGAGGCATAATTGCCAGTTGGTAAATTCTACAAGTTTACATACATACGCATGATTTACATGGAAATTTGAACGCATGATTTACATGAAAATTTGAGCGCATGATTTATATGGAAATTTGAGTATTCAAATAAGGTAGTTAATTTGTAATTGGCACCTCAAAACATATTTGTATATATAATGAGCATGCATGCATTTCCTATATATGTGTAGTGGCAGCTAGTGGAGAAAAGGAAAGCATGACAATTTTATTTTCCAAAGTGTATGGAATATTTTGGCCTACCTTCACATGGATAGTAGTATGTGGAAGACATAGGAAACAAGAATATGGGGTAGCATTTACACTCAATTTCTAGCCCAAATTCACGTGCGTTTCTTAGCGAACCAACCTCCATAAATTGTATGCAAAAACAGTCGGCCTTGTGTATAGTAGGTTAGCAGGTGATCGATCGAACACATATTAGATGCTTGATCGGCGACTATGGTAAGGTGGCAACCGAACATACATAAATAAATCATATGCGGTAGAATTGAAGCAACCTCGGGGCAAAATATTTGACAGATTAAGGAGATTGGGAAAATTGCATATTCTTTCCTCAATGTTAAAAAGACTTATGAAAAAATTAGGGAGATGGAAAAATATATCTGGTAGCAGCCATTTGATACAATGGGCAGTGGCAGACTGCTTCACAAGAAAAGCCCCAGGAAAACTATCGGAGTGGCGTTCTCAACTTGGTGATTTATTTTGTAACTTAGTGCCTTATGATGTACATCTTTGTAAAATTCTGTGGACGAAAAAAAAAAGGAAAGTAAAAGAAGAAAAAAATATTAGGTGGTCTGCCAGCCTCCAAATGGCTCGGGTTTAGGTGAAAGCCAGTTGGTCCGCCAGCCGCCAATAGCTCGGGGCAAATGCCTTGTGTGGTCAACCAGCCATCTAAATGGTTAGAAAGCGAAAAACATTTTAGGTGCTTACCAGCCATTAAATGGTAAAGAGGCAGGAACTTGCGAGAAGGTAACTAAAGTCACCCCTTAGACGAGACGCGGCTGACTAATACCTCGTGAAATCTTTGCAAGCACGTGCTAAGTATATAGTCCTCCTTGAGAAAAGGAGTCGGCAATTAAAATATTTCCTTCAAAAAAGAGTCGGCTATGAAGCCTTTCACTCTTCCTTGCAAAAGGAATCGGCAATGAAAATATTTCTTTGAAAAAGGAATCAGCAATGAAAATATTTCTTTGAAAAAGGAGTCGGCCATGAAGACTTTCACTCTTCCTTGCAAAAGGAACCGACCATGAAAATATTTCCATGAAAAAGGAGTCGGCCATGAAGTCTTTCACTCTTCCTTGCAAAAGGAATCGGCCATGAAAATATTTTCTTGAAAAAGGAGTCGGCCATGAAGCCTTTCACACCTCCTTGAGAAAAGGAGTTGGCCATTAACATATTTCCTTGAAAAGGGAGTCGGCCACGAAGCCTTTCACACTTCCTTGAAAGAGGAGTCGGTAATAAATACGTTCACTCTTCCTTGAACGTTCGAAATGGCGTGATGCAATGGATCAGGTGTGTCTCCCTGATCCGACCTACTACTCACAAGCAGTTAAACATTCGGAATGGCGAGATGCAATGGATCAAGAGTTCAATGCTCTTCTCCAGAATCAGACATGGAGTTTTGTTCCTACGGCCTCAAACATTAACATCATTGGTTGTAAGTGGGTTTTTCGTACCAAACGAAAGGCAGATGGCTCGATTGAGAGGCACAAGGCCAGACTGGTGGCCTAGGGGTTTAATCAGGGCAGGACTTCTTTGACACATTCAGTCCTATGGTCAAGCCCATTATGGTCAGGTTACTTTTTTCCATGGCTATTTCTTCTGGTTGGGCCATTCGGCAGCTTGATATGCATAATGCCTTTCTGAATGGTCACTTGTCGGAAACTGTTTATATCAGTCAATCACCTGGTTACACTGATCCTCAGCACCCTGATCATGTTTGCTTGTTGAAGCGATCTTTGTGTGGGGTTTGTAGCTTCCAAGACTGATGTCTCTCTTTTCCATTACTCAGTGGATTCTGATTTTATGTTTATACTGATTTATGTGGATGATATTCTTGTTATGGGTAGCAGCCAGGGATTGGTGTCTTCACTGTTGAGTAAGCTGTCCAATGCTTTTAAGATTAAAGATCTTGGGGAGCTTGGGTTCTTTTTGGGTATTGAGACAGTGAAATACAGTGGTAGTTTGTTATTTTCTCAGCATCGTTACATGGCTGACATCTTAAAACGTGCTGGAATGTCTGATTGTAAACCTCTTTCTACACCTATTTCTTTGTTCAGATCTGCTTCTGTTCAGGCAGATCCCTATGATGATCCTACCAGGTACATGAGCATAGCTGGGGCCTTGCAATATCTCACTGTCACCAGGCCAGATCTTTTTTTTGCGGTCAACCATCTTTGTCAGCATATGCATGTTCCTACTGACCAGCATTGGGAGCAACTAAAATGTGTATTGAGGTACGTTAAGGGCACTCTCTCCTATGGGCTTCGTATTCGGCCATCTGCGTCTAGGGAGTTGCATGCGTTCTCTAATTCTGACTGGGCTGGCTGTCCTGAAGATCACAAGTCAACCAGTGGGTTTGCTGTGTTTCTTGGATCCAATCTTATTTCGTGGGTATGCAAAAAGCAGCGAACAGTTGCCAGATCCTCTATAGAAGTTGAGTACAAAGCTCTTGCGGATGTGTGTGCTGAAGTCACTTGGGTTCTATCTCTTTTGCGTGAGTTTCGTATCACTGATGTCTCTGTTCCTAAGCTATGGTGTGATAACCTTGGGGCCACCTACATGTGTGCTAATCCAATTTTTCATGCTCGTACAAAGCATGTGGAAATTGATTATCACTTTGTTAGAGACAAGGTTGATTCTGGGGAAATTCAGGTTAATTTTATTTCTACTAAAGATCAACTTGCTGATATTTTTACGAAGGCTCTTCCTGGTCTTAAATTTGTCTTTCTTAGAGATAAGTTATAGGTTGCTAGTCTGCCCTGTGCTTGAGGGGGAGTGTTAGGACTCTATGTATTCAAGTCGTATTGTGATTCACTATCCTACTCTCCCTATACTTCTGACATGTATATATACTCTTCCTATCTCTGTAAATCACAGTGGTTATTATTCAATACAACAGTACAGTTCTCATCCTAACAAGTAAAACTAATTCTAATATAATGGCTTTCATATCCCTCTCCACCATGTAACGCAACTGCAACATATATAATTGAGACGTTCATCATGCATTACAAAAATAAGACATTATTATGGGTTAAAAATTAAATTACGTTTGGTCCTATAAATGAATGTTATAAATCGCAATAATGGAGAATACATTATTGTTCAATTTTTATAGGGACAATAATATATTTGATTTCCTTATCAAACTCATTTCCTCCACTATGCATAATTTCTCTCTACAATTATAGCACAAATAATTTTCCCAACCTAACCCTACCAAGCACCGGCCTTCATGGCTGTGCCACCTCCACGACGGATCTACCCAGTATCACTATCATGGCGCAGCCAACGTACACTTTTTTAGTTTTCAATTTTGTATGTGCATTGCCAATCAGTTAATCATGGTTGATGAAAGTTCTGCGCATGTTTTTTGCTCTTTGATTTGTTATATGTGGACTCATAAATGAGCATCAAACCCTTTTAAAGATAAAGAATTGGAGAGAGGTATTATTCTACAAACATAATTTTTTTTTTTAATCATGACAATATAAGTATATTCATTTTTAATGAGGGGATGGATCGGTCAAATTTTTAATGAGATATTTTTAATAATGGTCCAGTTTGGTAAAATAGTAGCTTATCAGTCAATTCAGTTGTTTGACTTGGTTAAAAAATCAATATAAGTGTTTAGTTAATTAGCTTTTTGTAAATTCAAAAAATTGTTCAAAATAACTTTTTCAATTAGGTTTTTGAGAAAAGAAATTATATTAAACAAGTATAAGCTAATTAACAACTAATTTATCAAATACCTTTCTACAATCATCTAATGTTATCAATTAGTTATACCCTCTAACTCAATCAGCTAACAGCTACCAGCTAACGACCATTATTTACCAAACAAGGCCAATATATATTTTTTATATATTAATTTTATTTATACAAAAAAAAATATTTAAATGGTAATTAGCCAACTAATATCATTTTAATTAATTTGAAGTATTGTTATAGTGAACCTACACTCATATTTGATGCATATAACTTTTAACGAACCTACAATATCATTATAATGAACCTGGGTCCTTGATGCATTATGAACCCCAATCAATGGTATAATTTGTCATGTTCTTCTATCTCAATACTTGTACAGATACAACCAACTACAATATAATGGTCACTTTAAATACTATACGTTAACGATTTTGCATTTTGTTTCACCCAACCACATTTACCAAACAAATTTCTTCACCAAAAAATGTCTACTACTCATTTAATTTTAGTTTCTACTTCACATTTTATTCACTCTATTAAAGATCAATGGTACGGTGGCTCATTGGGGAAGAGTGCATTTTCAACAACTTGAAAAAATAATTACTCCGTATATTATATGAAATGCAAATAATGTGTGATTATATATTTATATAGAGTTAATTCCAGCAGAGGTCTTTTGTTTTTTGTGACAATTTCAAATAGAGTCCCAAACTATGAATTTTGTTATTTAACATCCTAGACTATTATATTTTAGACACATTTGCCCAGTGATCTGACCTCTATTTCTTTAATTTGCCCAATGATAGGATCATATGCCCTTCTCTAAGTAACCATTGTAAAAAAACAAAGCCCTCTCCTCTTTTGCTTCTTTACCGGCAAATTATGCTGTGGACCCAAGTCCACCTTGCAAGGTGGACCTGGGTTCAAAACTACGTCGTTTTTGTCTCTTTTTTTTTTTTTTATATATATATATTTAAATTAGTAAACATATTGTTGAATATAGAGTTGTGCAAAAATGTGTGAATGTAGAGGTTTCAAAGTGTGAATGTAGAGTATAGAAATCGTGAATGTAGATTTATGATTGTGTGAATGTAGAGTTGCCCAGAAATGTGTGAATGTAGAGGTTTTAAATTGTGAATATGGAGTATAGAAATCGTGAATGTAGAGTTATGTATGTGTGAATCTGTAATAGAGTTAAAAAGTTCTAACAACTTGTAGCCCTGTAATGTGTGAATGTGGAGTATAGGACCTGTGAATATAGAGTTTTGAATGTGTGAATGCATAACAGTGGTAATATAGTTACTAAACATATAATCCTGTAATGTGTGAATATGGAGTTTACAAAATGTGAATGTAGAGTATAATGTGTGTGAATGTAGAGTATAGTGTATGTGAATGTAGACCTAGGTCCACCTTGTAAGGTAGACCTGGGTCCACGGCATAACAACCCTTACCCGGCATCCTTTCTGAAACAACAAATCAAATAAACTTTTATTGTATAAATCCAAGATCCAAACAAGAAGATTAATGTAATGTTTTAACAAATCCAAAATCAACAAAATTAGGAAAAAAAAATAAAATAAAACAAATCTTTCAAATTAAACCCTCTTTAATTTCCCCGCGGTCGCCAAGTACAACGTAGTCGTAGCTAAACCAGTGCTGCCATAGCACATCCTCGCTTGCTGCACTTGGGCAAGATAAGTGCGCACTATTTCAGCCCTGAAGGAACTGCTGGAAGGCCACCTTTCGCATAACGTGGTTGAGATTATCTTCCACACAAGGGCAAATTATCGTGGGGAACAGTTGTGTGGACCTATGGACCTAAACCCTAAACCCTAAACGCTAAACCCTTCCGATTTAAGTCAAATCAAATTAAAGTGGATTCAAATGCCCCTAAGTGATGTAAAATTGTAATGTTATTTAGGATAAAATTGATTGTTACTAATAATAAATATTGTACTTCATAATACTTATAATTGAAATTGTGACACACACCCGACAACTTGACCCGTTTCGGAAAAGAATTCGTGAGATGGTCTCACATAAGTTTTAGATAATCAATCAACACAACCGCATCCATGAGATCCGTGAAACGGTCTCACACAAGTTTTAACTAATCAATCAACACAACCACATCTATGAGATCCGTGAGACGGTCTCATACAATTTTTTAACTAATCAATCAACACAACGCATCCATGAGCTGTGAATTCACTATGAATGAAGTAATAATATTCGTTTTAATATAAATTATGAAAAAAAGAAGAAAGATGGTATAAATGTAAATACCACCCAATAATGTAGTTGTGCTGGTGCCAGCCATCAACTGTGTAATGCTCCCAATCAATGCAGGTTTTAGAAATATCAAGATTGCATACCCTGGCTGTGAGCAAACTAAAGCAGACATGTATCATTTGCAATCTGGGAATAAAACTTCTAAACACCAAACTAACTTTCTCTTCTCATATCAGATCTTGAGCTGCATGCTTTTGATCTATAAGGGCTCAGATCATTCATTCATTTCAATCCCACTTCTCTGTTCAAGGGTGGAAAGTGAGAGGCAAAATTATTTTCTTGCCATTAGATCTTGTACTAACCTTAGAACCTCGTCGCGCATCTCCGAAACAGCACTGGGGGTAATCTGTTCCTTCAAGGAAGGAAACCACAGATCAACATTATCCTTGGATCCACCGCTTGCATACCAATTACAAATTACTCTTGCAATGGCGAGGACATATACACCACAATCGTATCCGTTTTCTTGCTTTGGTGTGTCTGGGTAGTCGATATAAGAAGCGTCGGTTGTTGTATAAGGAAGAACGGCATTGTAGACCCGTTTGGCATCCCACTTGTTCATGCCCGAGCTGCTATCGTGATGCACGAACACATTGGTGCTTCTCTCGAATGCGAGTAAGCTCCAATGGGTGCCCCCTTCAGCTAGATTCACATCAGAGTTATTATTGATTGGAAAGATGATCAACTTCCTTCGAGAAAGATGGAGGGGTTCTACAAAGTCTTTAACACTTGCGGTGTCTGGGCACTCTTTGATCCAAAAAGCAATTGATGGTGATACCAGTAATACGTCCTCAGATGGAAAGCTGGAACTGAGATAGCTCAAATAGAACTCAATAACGCGGTCATTTAGAAAATATGGACCGCTGAGAATGTCTAGATCTGATCGCCTGAGTACAACATCATTGTAACTGAGAACCTTGTCACTGGCTTTCAGAGCCATGCGTCCGTTGAAACTGTGTGCATGGAGAAAAGCAATTAAGTTACATAATATGCAAAATGCAATACAAAAATGTGAAAGGAAAAAAAAAAAAATCCCAAAAACAGCAACGATCATGAGCTATAACAATATTTCTAATTGCTCTGAATTCATCAAATATTCAATAGGCCATTCTTACCCCCAAAAGGTTGGATCCCAACCTCCTGGCCCATTGCTCTGAATTCATCAAATATTCAATAGGCCATTCTTGCCCCAAAAAGGTTGAATCCCAACCTCCTGGCCCAACAGAGCACTTGGGAGAATGTAAATCTAATGCCGGTGTGCACAAAGGATCTGTCCACTTTGGGCATAATCCACACACATCCGCTGCGAGTTTCGAACCTTGGTCTCTTGCCCAAAATACTGCCTACTGAACTAGTAAGCTAAGCTCGTGCGGGCTTCAATAGGCCATTCTTTGCATGCTTTATTGAAGCCATATGATTATCAAAAACTTTAAATATCCAAATAAATGCTTACTCTATAATATCAGAGTATTAGCAATGGCTGAGGTGACTTCACCAATTCGTTGGAAAGTTTAGTGATTATTTGATGAATGACATATTGCAGCTATACAAAAACATTTTACTGAAACATGTGCAAAGTAGAATGAAGCAGGAAAGCGGAGAAACTGAAAGAGGAGGAAACAGTCTAGGAATTCTCCTGAGCATTCCTTAAAAATAACAAAAAAAAAACAAAAGAAAACATTGACAAAAAAAGCTTCAGAGAGCTCTTGAAACTCAATTATAATTCAACTCAACAGAAGATGTTTATGAAGTACTAAAGACACAAAAATAATACAAATCTATATGTAGCTTAATCCAACCCCAGCATGGATTTAACCAAATCTGGATTGAACTTAAAACTAGATCACAATAACATATTCAAGTAAATCAAAAACACAATTTTCTAATCCCCCCGTTGGAGAATATCTAAGAAAGCGAGGAAAAATAGTTGAGCTTGACAATAAAGAAGTCAGTGCATCATCCTGTCCTCTAATAGCATGTCATATTAGCAGTAACAAAGCCAAATATGACTCACTTGTAACCCATTATCTTATTAGCTCATTGAACTTAAAAAAATCAATTGAGTTGGCAACAAATCAGTGAGTAATTTCATTATTCCATTGGCCCATAGAATTCAAGTTAATTTGTGATCACTATCCTACAAACTCATATGCATAGAAATTAAAATGGTAAAAGAGACTTAATTGCATACACAACTGGCAACCTTATATTGTCTCATAAAACTCAAAAGCAACAGACTTGACTAAAGATTGAAATACAATCCATTATCAATGAATGCAGAAAGAGTGACATGCAAATTACTAACATTTTAATTCAGTACATTACATCAACACAATGATTTTGAGCTTCGAATTAATCCAAATCAAATCAGAGATTTCAGGAAATTTTTAAATCAAATTAAACTGCAGAAGCAAATTAAAGCAACTAGAAAATGGCTCAAAGGTTAAACAGAAAAGGAAACCCAAAAGCAGAAAAGGCTAAGCTTACCTACTCAGGGTAGTCGCAGCGATTTGCAGAACCGCTAGGACGATTCTAGTAATTGAAGGAACTCTGCTTAATTTTTGGGATAATTTCAGTCGATGCCTGGCATTTGAAGAAGGTGATTCTTGAACCCCTTACCATTTTGGGGATTTACATTATGACCCCTAAAGTTTCATTACTAATTTCATTCCACTCCACGATATTAATCAATGGAAAAATGACACGTTTTCTCTCTGAGTTATGTGCATATAGCAGTTTTCTCCCTCGAGTTATTAAAGTGGTGATTTTTTTTCTCAGTTATTTTAAAAGTGGTGGTTCTTACCCTGTAATATTAAATTGACATTTTTACCCTTAAAAATAACTATTTCATTTATTTTTCTTCTCCAACTAATTATATTACTAATATGTATGGAAGATCACGATTCGATTCGAACCTAATCGGACACTGTAGCAATTGAACCTAAATAGTATGGACGGTTAAAGTTATGATTCAGAATCGAAAAAAATAAAATAAAATAATTGTTGAATTTATACTATTTTAAAAATAAGAAATAAAATCATAAAAATAAATAAATAAATTTTGATTGGCGGTTCAAAATCGAAATTGAAACCCAACTGAATCGATTTATCAAAATAAGTGTTTGATCATTTTCACTATATATGATTGCGGTTCAGTTCCGGTTTACGATTAAACAATTATTTTATTTTATTTTTTGGTTCTGAATCGTAACCAGAACCGTTCATACTATTTCGGTATGATTGATACAATGTCTGGTTAGGTTCGAACCGAATCGTGGTCATCCATACATATAAGTAATAATTTGTTTATTTTTAAGGACAAAAATGTCAATTTAACATCACAGGGAAAAAAATTGTTACTTTAATAACTCATGAGGAAAAAGTGCTATAAACATATAACACAGGGAAAAAAGTGTCATTTTCCCTTAATCAATTGATAGCTAAAACAAGTTATAGTTGTTTGTAGGTAACAAGTAAGTATTAGGGTTTGAGTTCTAAAATAGAAATAAGGATCAAATTGCACACGATAATATAATTAGGTCACTGAACCTAAAAAAAAAAATTTTGAACCCTAAACTAACCCATCTTATACAATTTGTCCAATTTGTAGGTTTTCTCATTTTCTAACATGTCACCCAATTTTAAAATATTTTTTTTAAATAGTTTTTAAAAATAATTATTTAAAGAAAAAAGAAAAGAAAAAGACAGGTGACTACTTGTTTCTATGTAATTATTATACGTAAACCTTCTGTTATCTGGTTCAATCATGTGGAATTTTAAATTCATGAATTGTGACATGTATAAATGATGCCTCAACATTGATACCTATCTAAGAGCTTGAACATTCTATGTTAGTCCCTCTCCATTAGTGGGTGTTGGCACAAATTCTTAGAAATAAAAACTTAAGCAGTTGGTTTAATTTTTAATTTTTGGGGTTGTTGCATTTTGGAGATATATTTTTCTTAGCTTGCAAGTCTGCGACAACCCATGCTTGTCAGGTTTTTTTTAAAAAAAATAAAAAATAAAGATCAGATGTTGACAGGGAGCCAACTTCTCACGCGTCCGCTGGGGCACTGAGAGTAGCCGCTAGCTGGCGGCCACTCTCAGTTTGGACCGTTGGCAACGACTATTTTCCTGCAGTTGCCAATGGCAACGGCCCAACGGCTGAAAAATTTTGTGTCGTTGCCATATTAGCAACGACTATTTTTTATATATTATTAATTAATATTTTTTTATATAAATACTATATCTTCCATACTTTTTATCCTACTCTCAATTTATTCCTATAATACTCTCAATTCATTTCTCTCTCAATTTTTACATTCCAAAGCAATTGTATTTTTTTTTTTTTTTGCATACAACAATGGAAAGATGCAATTCAAGTAATCAAAATTCTCAACCCAATTTTTCTTCTTCTCAACCCAATTTTTCTTCTTCTCAACTCAATTTCTCTTATTCCCAACCGTCTACACAAAATTTTGGTTACACACCAAGTTTTTCATTTTTCCCACAAGTTCAAAATTCTCAAATTCCACCCAATTTTCAATTTCTACAATTTGCGCCCATTTTTCAAAATTCTCAAATTGGACAAGCTTCACAATTTCCGTTCAACATTCAAGGTGGCCAATTTGTGGGAAGCATGCAAAGTCCTCAATTGCCCGGCAACATGCAATTTTCCCCATTTTCCACACAATCCGGGAATGACGTAACAATCATTCCACCACCGACCAACACAGGAAGTAGGAACATTATGGAGCATTGAAGATGACAAGATGTTGGCACGCGCTTATTACACAATTTCACAAGATTAAAAAACTGGCAATGAGCAAAGTGGCCCAAAGTTTTGGAAGCGCGTTGAAGATTATTACAACGCCGATATGGGAAATGATAGGCCAAAAAGACATGCGGATAGGTTAAAGCCACATTGGGCTCTAGTTAAGAGATTAACCTATGACTTTCATACCATTTATTGTAGGTTACAGGAAATGCGGCCTAGTGGTGCTAACGATGCCGATATTATTGTTCGTGCTACGGAAGAATATAAACTAAAACATGGTCAAGACACGTTTGGCTATGAACACGTATGGGCCACTTGCAAAGACCTTCCAAGCTGGAAACCATCATTTGTAGCTCGTCAAGCCTCATTAAGTAAATCATCCACCAATCAAACGTCCAGCGCAACTGTAGGAGGTAGTGTAGAAGGAAGTGGAGGCAGTAGTTCACAATGAAATGAAGGCGGTAGCGAAGAAGTTTTTCCTCAACAAATGCGGAGAAATACAGCGAAGTGAAAAGCTAAAGAACGCTACACCGACAATAATGATGAAGATGATTCAAAGAATAAAAACAAACCGAAATGTTTGAAAGACATTTGCAAATGAAATTGGAACGTGACCAAAGGAAGGAAGAAGAACTTCGGATTCAACAATATAATATATTGATGAAAGACACGTCGGAGATGACGGAGAACAACACCTAGCATATTGTAAAGAAATTAAAAAACGTTTGAAACTTTAATTGTAGTTTTAAATTCTTGTAATTTTAAGTTCTTGTATTTGTAGTTTTTAAATTCTACTAGTTTTAATTATTGTAATTTTAAGTTCTTGTATTAGTTTTTATTTATTATATTATAATTATTGCAATTTCAAGTATTATATTATAATTATTATAATTTAAATATTGTATTATATATATACTGTAAATATAATCTTATTTCCAGTAGCCAACAACATTTAAATGGTCAGTAGCCAACAACATTTAAATATAGTGAATGCTTTTCTAATGCCCAACAATTTAGTGAATCAAAATGGCATAAATTTAGTGAATCAATGTTTTTCCAGTGGCAACATAGCATTTCACTCATTTCTAGTGTCCAACGGATACCTGCAAAAATAAAACTTTTTTTGTGCCTATATATATGTGTATATGTTAGTCTACTACTTTACACATTTTACTACACTTCTACATATATTCATTCCCTCCTAATTGGGATCCCATGGATGATGATGATACTAGTGATGAGGAAATTGAAGAACAAATGATGGCAAGCATGATGTGGTTGACTCAAAAGATAGTTGAAATACGTCAAAATTCTTCCCAACCGAGAAAGAAACGGAGATATATCGATAAGAACCATGAGTCAGGCCACAATCGTTTAGTCACTGATTACTTCTCTGATGAGCCGGTGTTCCCTGAAGACATCTTTCGTCGACGTTTTTGAATGAGGAAATAATTATTTTTACGCATTGTCAATGCATTGCAAAGTCGTTATGAATATTTTCAACAAAGACAAAGTGCTGCTAAAGTGATGGGTTTATCACCACTACAAAAGATCACCGCGGCCATTCGACAATTGGCATATGGCGCACCAGCTGACACAATGGATGAGTATCTATGCATGGGTGAAAAAACCACCGTAGAATGCTTATTTAACTTTTGTCGATGTGTCATTGATGTTTTTGGAGCTCAATACTTGAGAAGACCAAATGCCCAAGACACTGCCCGATTGCTTCACATGCATGAACAAAAACACGGCTTCTCGGGAATGCTCAGGAGTCTTGATTGCATGCATTAGGAGTGGCAAAATTGCCCGGTGGCATGGAAAGGTCAATTTACAAGAGGCGATCATGGAGTTCCAACCATTATGCTAGAAGCAGTCGCATCAACAAACTTATGGATATGGCATGCATTCTTCGGCGTCCCAGGGGCTATGAATGATATCAATGTATTAAATCAATTGCCTTTATTCAATGATATCTTGAAGGGATATGCACCGGAGGTTAATTTTACTGTGAACGTTACCGATTACAAAAGAGGTTATTATCTCACAGGCGGTATCTACCCACAATGGTCGATGTTTGTGAAGAGTTTTTCATGTCTAGCAGATCCTAAAAGAATATTGTTTAAACAAAAACAAGTGGCTGCAAGAAAAGATGTAGAGCGGGCTTTTGGGGTGTTACAATCTCGATGGGCAATGGTTAGAGCTCCTGGACGATTTTGGTACCGGGAAAACTTGAGAGAAATAATGTATACTTGCATTATTTTACACAACATGATTGTTGAGGATGAAGGTGACAACGTAAGTACTTGGGTGAACGAAGAAGATGGAGCAACGACACAAGCATTACAAGGCTCAACCGAAGAGTTTCAACAATATTTACAAAGAAATTCTGAGTTACATGACTCGCAATTGCATCATCAACTTCGTGCGGACTTGGTTGAGCATATATGGCGCAAAACGGGAATTAATTTAACTGCTTTTTAGTTTATTTTTTATGTACTTTAATGTATTTTTAATTATTTTGTAATTTAATTTTATTAAAATAAATATTTGTTGGCAGTATGTATGTCAAAACTTCAAATTAGGAATGTTTGGTTTTTATTAGAAATGAATTTAAAAATAAATTTATAAATTAAATAATTAAAATATAGGATAATAAAATGATGGGTCCATAAAAAATTTAGAAAAAACTTCAAACTAATGTAGGGATTAGTTTTTGTGGTTGAGTGAGATAGTGGATGATGAGGTAGATGCTGGGACCCACAAAAAACTGGAAAACAACTTACAACTATTGGGGAAGGCCTTAGTGGTTTTCAAGTGCCGTTGCAGGCATTTACCTTGTTTTTGTTGCCAATGAATGTGTAATGTCCTAGAGTTTTGTGTAGAAATAGGGGAGGGATTTTAGAAGAAATAGGGCAGAATATTACTTCCCCATCCAGGTTGTGTTTGGTTCAATTAACCAAGTTTGACTGAAGTTATTTTTAACTCAATTTTTCATAATATTAAGTTAATCATTTTTTTTGACAAATAATATTAAGTTAATTATTACTATACAAAATTTATATATTTAAAAGTTATACTAAAAGTATTATTAACCACAAAAAATCAAATTTAAGAATAAGTAAAAAATAATAATAATAAAACAAATAAGAAAGGGTTGGTTTGACCAATAAAGTAAAACAAATAAAATGATACAGAGAGAGTATAAAGAAAGCAGAGCAAAAAATTTTCATAAAAGCAACCACAACGTTTGGAATTTAATTTTGTCAGATATATTTAATATAAATATATCTATATTAATTGAGAGGAAGAGCAAGAAATTCGAAGGAATTAATATTAATATAAATGTAATTAGAAATGGGAATTCTTTTCTTCGGTTTTCAGAATACACAAATCACAAGTGATAGACTCCCTATTTATACTTAAGCAAATGAATAAACAATTCTAATGTTGATAACATGCTGCAAACATTATTACCTTATTTATAATTATAATATTACCACTAACTTATTGCTTAGCCCATTATACCATTATCTATAATTATAATAATACCACTCATATAATGCTTAACCTGCCATCCATACTTTTGTGCACCACTAACAAACATAATTATTCATGCACTACTCCACTTGCCGAAAGTGGCTCTAACCTACTGCAATTCTTCTTTCTTCTGGTTTAATTAATAACAAATTTGGTCTTTATTGTCACTTCAATTCTTTTGTGTGTTGTATATTTCAATATATATAAAGGTGAATTGCTATATTAATACTGAAGAGGAGAGCAGACAAAAGAGAATTATTTGGGAACAACTTAACAAAGAATATATTCAGGTAATGAATGCTAGTTTGAATTCTGCTTATATGCTTGAGCTTGAGATGTATAAGCTGCAGATTCAACCCACTGAGGTCTAATCACTTACCATATGAATGTTACTTTGCAGGAGCAAGCAGCTAAAGAAACAGCTACTGTTGCTGCTTTTTTAACCCGGATTCTCCCGAAATTTTTGCTCACAAAGAGAGCTCACTTGCCACTTGAGCTATCCCATTGGGTTTTGCTGTTGCCGCTTTAAACAATCTTGACAGGCTTTCAGGTGATGTGCTGCAAGCAAAATCAAGAGAGGTTGGGGGTCACTCCCTATTAGCTTTTGTAAAGAAAATAATTAAAACTAGTAAAAAATGGATCTGTTGTGTTCTCTAGTCCCCTCAACTATGATTCTCCGTTGGGTGTAGACTTCTTTAATTTGCCAGAAAGCAATGACTATCAGTCTTCTGTACATCTATAATGCAGTGCGGCGCAACCTCGTGCGTTACTTCTCCATCACTCTAAACTGGCAACCATGAATACACACAACAGTAATCACTAATCAGCATAATAAAACAATACAAAACTATAATGTCTGAATTATGATTGGCTAAATAAAACATTATAGTACTAATTTCATTATATTGCCTCAACTCCCACCCCGCCTCGTTGTCTGTTAATACCCCACTATCAAATACAGGGATGAGGAACAAAACAACATTAACATCACCATAATGCACAACCACAGTGCATTGCGAAACAACTACAACACCATGGTGTCTGGACCGCATACTGGTCAATGGTATAAGAATTGCGATGTCAATCATGGTCCACACAGCTGTGTGGACCATACTATCAAATAATGTGAAAAAACTTCGTGTATTTTGAATGCAATACTTTACGGGTTCAGGGATTATTTAACGTTTTTATAGGTTTTAGTCCAGATTAGATAAACTAAAAGACAAACAAAAAAATAAAAAACGCAAGTAAAGAAATAGAACCCGGACATAGGAATTGATCACGCAGTTCGGAGTTATAACTCCTACGTCTGCGGGGCTACTCAGCTTTTGCCCAATCCACTAGATGCACTAAGGTTTACAATAGTTGGAATACAACCCAAACATACAATGGTTCAAAACCAACACACAACCTTTAACATCTACTTTTGAATTGACAAAACTGCAAGCCAAGAATTCTTCAATTCTTCATCTTGACTCAGCATCAACGACAGCTTCAAAGACAGTAGTAGAACGTCATTAAAACTTCAAATGATCTTCTTAATATTCATGTGTGAAAGCTCTCAACTTGTATCATGTGTAGAGGTGTATTTAGAGCTTCAAATGCCTTCCTTTAAATAGTGTAGCATCCTTTAACAACCTTCACAATTTTAGATCTGAAAAACTCCTTGAATAAAAGAGAGCCACACCCCTTAAAATTCTGTCAGCCACACAATTTAAATGGGTGGACTAATTCCTTGCTGTCTGAGACAGCGTTCGCTGGCACAGCTTCACTATCAGCATTGGTGGACAGACTGGCTTACGGTCCAAAAACTAATAAACAGCTAGATAAAGGCTAAGTGTATTTTTGACAAATAATATAGCCAATAACAAAGGACCGTGTATCATTTGTACACTTACAATCTCCCCCTTTGGCAATTATTTGACAAAAATCACCTTCAAACAAAACTTAGGCATTTTTAAGAATTTAAACAAAAATCAATATTATTAAACTCATGCCATAAGTTAGTTTGGTAACAAGGATAAGACACTTAAAACCGAAATAAAGGCCAAACATATATTGTAAGAAAAAACATGCGAAACCCACTACAACATACCACCAAAACAGAAGCTTCAAAACCAGCAAAATCGCAATAGAACTCTCCCCCTCAACATATTTTCTCAAGCATGTCTCCCCTGAGTTATTACTCCCCCATAGTAGAGCTGGCCAAATCCCGGGCCTGGGTCGGGCCCGGTCTGGTCCCGGGCCGGTCTTGGGCCTCGGTTAGCACAGATCGGGACCGGCCCATAGTATAGAGGTCCAGTCCCGTGCCTAGCCCGGGCCTCGCCCGGAATTCTTAATATTTTTTTAAATATATAAATTTTTTATAAATTGAAGTATTTTGTGTGAAGTGAGATTTGAACCCTTAACATTATAATTATTAACTTAAGTTCTTTCCAACTAAACTACTTAAACATTTTGATATATTAATAGACAATAATAGATTAATAGTTAATAAATATATAATTATATATACACAATTCACAGTACAACACTTCTCCAAAACTAATATATTTGTTAAAAATAATATTTTAATTATTAATCTCAAAATTAAAATTAACATGATATTCTACTAGACTAAAATTTATAAAAGACATTAATATCATTTAAATTTTTAGTCTTTTACTATTAAAATTTTATATATGACTTAATATTATTTGATAACTTTTAAATATTATAAAATGTATTATAGTTTATAAAGTTCATTTGATTTTTACTCACTAAATTAGGTTAGATTAATAAATTAAAAATTTATAAAATATTTTTAAATTGGGTTTGCTCTTAATATTAAGAAACATTAAGATGCCTACGTATCCTCAACAACTTAGAGGAATCAAAACCCACGTAGTTCTTTATTTTTATAATTATTTAGAAAAATAATTGGGCTTGCTCTTAATATTGTAAAAAATTAAGATGCCTACGTATCCTCAATAATTTAGAGGAATCAAAGCCCTCGTAGTTCTTGGTACGTACCTCATTGGATTAGCTCATTTTCATTCTTGATCGAAAGTACCGGCGGAGGTTGCACGAGAACTAGCAATTGGTGTGGTTTCACTTGATGTATCCATGGCCAACCATTCATCTATGACATCGTCTTCCATTAGTGCAAGTTGATCTTGAGTGCGCTCTTCGGCAGCGTCCCAATACTTCTTCATGACACAAATTTTTATGGAATCCGGTGCCAAACTTGATCTTTTGTCATCTAATACTCTCTTGCCGGCACTAAAAGCAGACTCGGATGCAACTGTTGAAGCAGGACATGCAAAAATATCCTTTGCAATTTTTGACAAAATAGGAAATCTTGTTTCGTTTCCTTTCCAAAATGTTAGTATATGAAAATCATCATTTATTTCAAAATTAGAAGACAAATATGTATCTAGCTCAGAAGAATTACCACTACTACAACCCTTTGATTTTTTTAATATTGTTGAAACAATAGGATTATGCCACTTACTCTTACGGACAACAACAGGATCAACAGCTTGTGGTGCATAAATAGAAGAATATTCTTCACATAAATTTTTTAACAAATAAGAACAATCATCAACATACTTTTGAACACGTTGAGCATAGTTTGGAAAATGCAATGAGCTATAATAAAAATCTAATAAACCATTTAATCCATTTATACCCACATTTGGATCAAGAATAACAGCTAAACCATAAATATAAGGAATATTACTAAAATATGATATAAATTTATCTATCATATTGTTAACTAAACCAGACAAAATAGGATCTTCAATAAAAGAAGTAAGAGTACTAGCAATTGTAATGCATTCAGTTACAACTAAATGAACGTTAGGCTCATAAACTAAAGAAAATGATTTTGTAGCACTATCAAATGATTGAAGAATTGCACAAACATTACTAGCTACTTCCCAATGTTGAGATGTAATTACACAAGCATCACTAGTTTGATTACTATTATACAAAATAGTTATTACCTCATGATATGGAGCAGTTTCACATAACAATTTATATGTAGAATTCCATCGAGTAGGTGTATCTAAACTAAAATGTCTTTTTTTTAAACCATGTTGTGCACACAATATTTTAAATTCATTTTTTTTGTTTTTATTGTATCTAAGCCATTTAACATATTTTCTAATCGGTTCAATTAAATCACTCAAACTACTCAATCATTTTCTAATCGGTTCAATTAAATCACTCAAACTACTCAATCCTTTTCTAATCGGTTCAATTAAATCACTCAAACTACTCAATCCTTCTTGAACACATAAATTTAAAACATGAGCACAACACAATCCTTCTTGAACACATAAATTTAAAACATGAGCACAACATCTAATATGCAATAATTGACCATTAACGGGTAAAGATAATGTTTCAAGTAAAAAAATCTATAGATCTAGTATTGGAAGAAGCATTATCTAAAGAAATTGAAAAAACTTTATTTCTTAATTCAAACTCATCCAAAACATTTATTATTCTTTCTTTTAAATTAAAAGCGGTATGAGATTCTTCCATTAATTCAAAACCAATAATTCTCTTTTGAAGTATCCAATTATTATCTATCCAATGACAAGTAACACAAATATATGGCTCACCTTGAGGAATTGTCCAAGTATCACTAGTTAAAGCAACACGACCATTAAAATTTGCAAAATAATTAACTAGCATAACTTTTGACAAATGAAAACTTTTATAGATAGCACGTTTTAAAGTATTTCTTGATACTTTTTTATATTGTGGTTGTAAAGTTTTTTTAACAAATCTTACTTTTTTATATTGTGGTTGTAAAGTTTTTTTAACAAATCTTTCAAAACGAGTGCTTTCGGATTGACTTTTTTTAACAAATCTTTCAAAACGAGTGCTTTCGGATTGACTATTTTTAACAAATCTTTCAAAACGAGTGCTTTCGGATTGACTAAAAGGTAATTCATCACCAATTATAAATCTACCAAATTCATCAATCATTGTTTCTCATGAATAAGTAAAAATACCTCCGCCGGGGCTAGCATACCCGGAAATTTGCGTTTGTCCCCTCTCGAGTTGTCCTTCATCATTCCTAATATTGTGTATAGAATTCAAGTGCCGACTAAGAGTTCCGGTGCCACTTGTTCCGGATTGCCAAGAAAATGGTTTTTGACTCCTCTTCATAGTTGCACATATTTTACAACTTACTAAATATCGATTGGAGGATCCTTGAACGAGTGTTTTTTCAAAGTGTTGCCAAACCCATGATGTTGGTTTTCTTCCCCCATCCGTTGGAGGAATAGGTGGAAGATTGGCGTCACCTATGGATTCTTGAGTAGAAACAAATTGATGTTGATCAATTTCTTGTGAATCTTCTCCTACATTAGAAAAGTTAATTGGTCTCTTACCCGGATTGCCACTATAAGCCATATATATGAGATTAGGAGTACAAAAATAAAAAATATAGGACTAATATTTTTTTTTTGAAAACAATATAGGACTAATATAATATTATAAGAATTTAAAATATAGGATTATAGAAATTAAAAATATATAAATTGAAATTGAAAATGTGAAGTTATGAAATTTGAGAGGTTGAAAAAATAAATAAGAATAATAAAATTTGTAAAGAGTAAGAATATTAGGAGAATTGTTGTGATGAGTAGAAGTAAGGGAGTGTAAGATTGAAAATTTTTGTGTGGTAAAAATGAATTGGATTAAAGGTATTTATAGGGTTCAATGGTTGATAAAAAGAAAAAAATAAATAAATAAAAACTATCCGGCCAGAAATTTGAGAGTAGCCTCTGCCGGAGGCCAGGCTAGACCTTGCCTCCAGCAGAGGCTACAAGCAAATATGCAACGGCCAAAATATTTGATTTTGGCCATTGCAGATTGCAGGGCTAATAGTTTTAGCCTTTTGTGGCAGCTGGCCAAAATTAATTTAAATTTTTTTTTATAAATTGTAATTTAGCCATGGCAGCAAAGCTACCATGCTTTGCTGCCATGGCTGCACTTTCCCGGGCCTGGGCCGTGCTTGGGCTTGGGCCCTGGGCCGGTTCCGTGCCGGGCCCCGAATTTTTTTTTACAGGACCTGAACCGGCCCTTAATAAGCCGGTTCCGGTTCGAGCTAAGCCTGGCCCAGGCCCAATAAGGCCTGGGCCAACTTTTTTCTGGGTCGATTCAGGGCTGGTTCGACCTTGAACCGGCCCGTGGCCACCTCTATCCCTTAGTACAATAAATCCAAGCATTCATCAAAAAAATTTCCACAACATACCTTAACTCCTCCTTTTTGTCAAAAAATTGACAAATGTGCATCTAGTGAATTGTGGATTGGGAAGCTTGAACACGAGCATGTAGCACAGTAATAGTAGTTGTGTCAAGCGCTGAAGTAGCCCTGGGCAGAGAAAAAGAGGGTGAGCCAGAGGGTGTAACACCTATCACAGGACTAATCACTAGAACAGGAACTGTCCGAAGATGTGCACGATCATCATAGTGGCGTTTTGGACATAACCGTAGTTCGACAGTATACTTTCCAAGAATTTCAAGCAGCGGTTCATTTTTGTAAAGAGCAAAACCTTGAGCTTTTAGCAACGCAAAAATCAGACTTGAAAACGGAAGATGAATCTTTGACTCCTTTTTCGTTAAAACAAAATCCATGATACGATTGAAGATAATCTCACCAAAAGAATAACCACCAATCCATACCAACTGAAATCTATACGAATCACCGTACTCTTCATATGCAACCCACGTTCATAATAGTATTCACCCCATAGAAATTCTCATACAATAAGCAATTCAACCCATCAAAGATAGTCCAAATAATATAATATTCTGAATAATGATAATCCGAATAATATGATAATATGAATATTGATAAACAAAAAATATGATGATCCAAAAGATAGTCCGAACAGAATGATAATCCAGATAACTATGCTCGTCCTCAATTGTGATTGTTTCATCACAATATCACCATACTAAGACAGCGCTTGGAGTAAGTTTCTTTGAAGTTGTAACAGACACCTGCTCAAGTAGAAAAGAAACACGAAACCCAAAACTAGGCACAGACAACTTGAAAACAACTCAGCAAATTAGACAGATGCACTTATAGACACAAAATTAGGAAAAAAATCAATTTGGGTCAAATAAAATAAGAAGATAAGCACATAAAACAGAAGGCACATCCATGTAAAGCAACTTCAAGTACAGGATTATCACAGATAACACATAGAGCACATAAGTAGACGCGAAAAACAATAAAAGTCAAGTTGGAACAGACAAAGCAACCAAAAAGCAGATACATTCAGTTAAAGCAGATACAATCAGGTAAAGCACATTAAAAGCACATATCCATAACACATAACACAAAAGCACACAAAGAATATCAAATACGGTCATGACCAGACCAACAAAAAAAATAGAAGACAAGCAAATTCAAACTCAGATCACACTTCAGATTGGCAAGAAGGAATAAAAACAAGAAAGGTGAACACTGAACCAGATACAATTTTAGAGGAAACCACAGAATCAGACAAAACATGTTCAGAGACATATAAATCAGACACAAGAACAGTTTATAAAACAGTTAGAGTTACGCATATTAACAAAAAGATCATCTTAGGCACATCCAAAAGAGCAAATAATCAAGACATAAAATAGAGTATGAGAGCAAACCAAAACGAAGGTAAAAAGATAGTAGTCACCACTTGTGAGGAGACATCACCCTTAGGTCAGGCCATGAGCTGATTGTGAGACAGAGTAGCAACAAGAGGATCTAGGCTCGGCTCACATTCTTCTTCTAGGTCAGCATGGTTGATTAAGTCAGAACTAGATTCATATCATCGGCCACGAACAACCACCTTGTGAAACTGAGGAGAACTTTGAGCATCTGTATCAGGAGACAGATTTACGTAGAACTTGACAATCAGCCATTCTGAATAGGAACCAATGTTTTGAACAGTTTGGAGTAGATCCTAGTCTTTGAGTAGAGGGATGATGTTGCAATGCTTCATAATGCCATCTAGATCAATATCCTTCTGGAGCAGCAATCTTCTTTGACTATGAGCTTACCATAAATCTATCAGCTTCGGATATCGCAATATAGACTTGAAATATCAACTTTAATTTGGAGTTTTTTACTAGGCGCAGCAGGATCGGCAACAGGACTAGTGACACATCAACAGAATTGGGAGCCCTTTTATAAAGTTATGCGAGGTGCTCGAGTAGTCATAGCTAACTTTGTCTTTCTTCTTTTCTTAAAGAAGCAACATGTGTCTTACGTTTTTGAAGAGCTTGTTCAAAAGGCACCTGATAAGAAGCACAAACACAGACAAACCAGAGCAAGAAACAGGTAACATTGCTATTAAAACAAATAGTAATTTGGTAGTGCTGGCAGACAACGGAACTAAACCAGATGAAGCTGGAATAGTGACTGACTTAGACACAGGTAAAGGACATGTAGTAACAGTGACCGGAACAGAATCATCAGATTTTGAGACACGGAATGCAGCAGGCAAGTCAACATATAATGCAATATCACGTATATTGAACGTAGAAGCATCAGGAATTGTGACTTGCTCGGGCCTAGACTTTCCTAAAACAGAGTCAGAAGCAGAGCCAGAAACAGAGCATACTGGAACAGAGACAGAAACAGAGTCAGTAGCCACTACCGAATCAGCAGATAGCACAGAAGCAGGTAAAACAGAGGATAAAACAGCGGGTAAAAGCACAAAAAAACATAATACAGGTATTGAGAAAATACCAACTAAAGAATGAATTTAGAAGGTACCACTTTTCCATTGCGGTGCATTTGGCATTTTCTGGGTTATAAAATCCGCTTTCCTGACCCAAACTTGTTTTACAAATGGTGCAATGCGCTTGTGAATGTATTTCTCAACCCTTTGATCCTTGTAGAAATAGTAGCATTCAGGTCTGGTGTGCCCGCGCATCCTGCAATAATGACATATAGGGTTATATCTCATGCGATGAAGGTTTGGATGCACTACATTACCATAGCCTCGTCTAGATGTACTGGATTTTGAAAAAAACACGATATGCTCCAGATTCTGTAACACGGCGTTGTGGAGCTGAGCTTGATTCGGGCATGCCATGCACTGGTTCAGATGCTGTCATATGGCATTGTTGAGCTGGGTTTAATTCTGGCGTGTTATGAACTGATTCAAAACTTTTCACAAAAACAGTATCTTTGTTCTTCCTACCGAAGAAACCAAGCCCAAATTTTGTAGAAGTTTGTCTTCCTGAATCAAGTATTTCATCAAGTGTAGATGTGGTGTCCATCATCTTGATACGCCGTTTGAGCATGTCCAGTTCCTGTTGTAGCTTTTCCTCACGTTCAAGACTAGCCTTTAGTAGGATATCTTTTTCAGAAGCTTGGTTTTTGTACACCATCTTAGCATCTTCTAAAACACCAATTTTACTAGACAAAGAATGATGAACTTTAAATAAAGCCTCCCATCTGGAGTACAATTTTTTGTATTCTAATTCATAAGACACAGAAGGTAACTCGCGATCTTCAGCTGAATTATATTCTCCACTGTCTGAACCAACGAGCTCTTCTGCGTCAGGATCAACGTCAGCTATTGCAGTGAAGGCCACAAAATTTCCAGAAATTTCGTCAGTGTCTGACCCAGCAGCTTCTGATTCAGGTTCATCATTGCTCCAGGTTAGAGCCGTCATGGACTTCTTTCTTCGTAAATATGTTGCACACTCAGCTTGAACATGTCCAAATCCTTCGCATTCATAGCACCGGATGCCCTTGTTCACTTTGTCTTTAGATTTACCAGTACGTGAGCCAGATGATCTTGATGTTGATCCTCCAGATTTTGTCACACCTTTTGAGCTACTTGAGTTGATCCCTTTCTGATTTTGCACCCTAGTATTTTGTGTGTAATTCTTTTGCTTAACCTGTTTCAAAATTTTAGAAAAATGTTTAGATAATAAACTAACAGGATCATCAGAAAGCTCATCTGTATCAGGCATGTCGAAGTCTTGTCCTTCAGCGTTGAATGCAACAGACTTCTGTTTCTTTGTATGATCAGTCAGGATCTCTATTTCGTAGGTCTTAAGGCTTCCCATCAATGCTGCAAGAGTTTTGTCTTCCCAACCAGCGTTTTCCTAGATAGCGGTCACCTTCATTCGAAAACGCGGTGGTAGAGAACGCAAGACTTTCTTGACCAATTTTTGTTGGGGAAATGGTTCGCCTAGCACAGCAGCTCGATTTGCAAGTTCTTAAACACGTTCATTGAAACTCACAATGTCCTCGTTTTCGTTCATTCGTAATTCTTCGAAATCAGATTGAACCAGTTGTAATTTAGATTGTCTTACTAAATCAATGCCTTCATAGGTAGTTTCCAGTATTTCCCATGTGACTTTTGCAGAGTCCCAACCTGCAACTAAAGTGAATTGGCTTTCATGCATTAGTGAATATATTATATCTAAAGCTTTATTATTATATCCAGCAAGGGTCCTTTCAGCTGCATCCCATTCAACTTCTGGTTTGAGCACTTTGGGATCATTTTCTGTTTCACCCGCTTTTGTGGGATGTTCCCAACCAGTTAGGACTGTTTCACCCGCTTTTGTGGGATGTTCCCAACCAGTTAGGACGGCTTTCCAGACTTTTGTGGGATGTTCCCAACCAGTTAGGACGGCTTTCCAGATAAGTTCACCATGTGCTTTGATATGCATCCTTGCTTTCCAGATAAGTTCACCATGTGCTTTGATATGCATCCTTGTACGTGCTTTCCAGTAAGCATAGTTGTCACCATTTAGTTCGGGAGGTGGTTTATGCATTCTGAAACACTCAACACACGGTGAGACAGAACAAAAAATAGCAAGAACCGAAAATAAAACACCAAAAAGGCACCAAAGAATTGAGTTCAAGAAACACGAGATCGCCAGATCGGTAGACTAATAGATTAAGTCCCCGTGCTCTGATACCAATTGAAAAAACTTCGTGGATCTTGAATGCAATACTTTACGGGTTCAGGGATTATTTAACGTTTTTATAGGTTTTAGTCCAGATTAGATAAACTAAAAGACAAACAAAAAAATAAAAAAATGCAAGTAAAGAAATAGAACCCGGACACAGGAATTGATCACGCAGTTCGGAGCTAGAACTCCTACGTCTGCGGGGCTACTCAGCTTTTGCCCAATCCACTAGATGCACCAAGGTTTACAATAGTTGGAATACAACCCAAACGTACAATGGTTCAAAACCAACACACAACCTTCAACATCTACTTTTGAATTGACAAAACTGCAACCCAAGAATTCTTCAATTCTTCATCTTGACTTAGCATCAACGACAGCTTCAAAGACAGTAGTAGAACGTCATTAAAACTTCAAATGATCTTCTTAATCTTCATGTGTGAAAGCTCTCAACTTGTATCATGTGTAGAGGTGTATTTAGAGCTTCAAATGCCTTCCTTTAAATAGTGTAGCATCCTTTAACAACCTTCACAAGTTTAGATCTGAAAAACTCCTTGAATAAAAGAGAGCCACACCCCCTTAAAATTCTGTCAGCCACACAATTTAAATGGGTGGACTAATTCTTTGCTGTCTGAGACTGCGTCTGCTGGCACAGCTTCACTATCAGCACTGGTGGACAGACTGGCTTACGGTCCAAAAACTAATAAACAGCTAGATAAAGGCTAAGTGTATTTTTGACAAATAATATAGCCAATAACAAAGGACCGTGTATCATTTGTACACTTACATAATGTACATTCAATATAAAAATAATGTACATTCAATATAAAAATTCAACGAAACACTAACATACAATTCCATAATCTATTTTGCTGTGAATCAAACAATGGAATTGAATTCTTATCACATTCCTTGTCTATTTCATTTTCAAAAAAATAGAATTTTTATTATTTCAAAATTCATTATGTGAACCAAACAATATGTAATAGAGTAGTTTAACCTAAATAGCATTTTTCAAGTTAAACCAAACAATAAGAACACGTGCGTATATTAACAAATTATGTTTTTCTAAATGGATTTATGAGTAATTAATACGACTTTGAATTATTTTTTATTGACTTTTTAAAGTTACGTTTTAGATAAATTTGTATGTCTTTGACATTTTAGAGTTCCGTTTTAGATAAATTTGTACGTCTTTGACGTTTTAGACATTTTGTTGGCAGTTAGCTTCATCTTATCTTCCAACTCGTGATGCTTTAATAGCCATGTTGATTGTTTTTTGATGTGTCACTTAGGAGAACCAACTTTCTTATCTTCCAACTCGTGATGCTTTAATAGCCATGTTGATTGTTCTTTGATGTGTCACACTTAGGAGAACCCACTTTCTTTTTGTAATGTGAGACAAAGGTTTCTTTCAAACATTCTTATCTCTATTTTTTTCAACTCAAATTGAATATACTTTGACACTCAATTTTTTATGCACCCATTATATACTTTGAGCATACAATATATCGATTTATTTGTCTCACTTAGGAGAACTTGAATCCACTTTAACCACCACACTCATATCAGAGGACACTAATATTATACCACAAATGACCACTCACAATGTCATTTTTACTAAAATTTCCAACATCATTAACATTAAGGACAAAATTAGAAAGTCATAATCATTGTGTCAATTGGAGTTTATTACCGAAATGGTCCCTCGACTATTGCGAAATTACCAATTTGGTCCTCGACAATTTTTTGTGCCCAATTAAGTCACTCGACTTTGAAAATTTTAACCAATTTGGTCCTCCGTTTATTTTATCGTTAAACATCCGTTAAATCGGGACCAAATTGGTAATTTTGCTATAGTCACGGGACCAAATTGGTAATTTTTCTATAGNAGGACGGCTTTCCAGATAAGTTCACCATGTGCTTTGATATGCATCCTTGTACGTGCTTTCCAGTAAGCATAGTTGTCACCATTTAGTTCGGGAGGTGGTTTATGCATTCTGAAACACTCAACACACGGTGAGACAGAACAAAAAATAGCAAGAACCGAAAATAAAACACCAAAAAGGCACCAAAGAATTGAGTTCAAGAAACACGAGATCGCCAGATCGGTAGACTAATAGATTAAGTCCCCGTGCTCTGATACCAATTGAAAAAACTTCGTGGATCTTGAATGCAATACTTTACGGGTTCAGGGATTATTTAACGTTTTTATAGGTTTTAGTCCAGATTAGATAAACTAAAAGACAAACAAAAAAATAAAAAAATGCAAGTAAAGAAATAGAACCCGGACACAGGAATTGATCACGCAGTTCGGAGCTAGAACTCCTACGTCTGCGGGGCTACTCAGCTTTTGCCCAATCCACTAGATGCACCAAGGTTTACAATAGTTGGAATACAACCCAAACGTACAATGGTTCAAAACCAACACACAACCTTCAACATCTACTTTTGAATTGACAAAACTGCAACCCAAGAATTCTTCAATTCTTCATCTTGACTTAGCATCAACGACAGCTTCAAAGACAGTAGTAGAACGTCATTAAAACTTCAAATGATCTTCTTAATCTTCATGTGTGAAAGCTCTCAACTTGTATCATGTGTAGAGGTGTATTTAGAGCTTCAAATGCCTTCCTTTAAATAGTGTAGCATCCTTTAACAACCTTCACAAGTTTAGATCTGAAAAACTCCTTGAATAAAAGAGAGCCACACCCCCTTAAAATTCTGTCAGCCACACAATTTAAATGGGTGGACTAATTCTTTGCTGTCTGAGACTGCGTCTGCTGGCACAGCTTCACTATCAGCACTGGTGGACAGACTGGCTTACGGTCCAAAAACTAATAAACAGCTAGATAAAGGCTAAGTGTATTTTTGACAAATAATATAGCCAATAACAAAGGACCGTGTATCATTTGTACACTTACATAATGTACATTCAATATAAAAATAATGTACATTCAATATAAAAATTCAACGAAACACTAACATACAATTCCATAATCTATTTTGCTGTGAATCAAACAATGGAATTGAATTCTTATCACATTCCTTGTCTATTTCATTTTCAAAAAAATAGAATTTTTATTATTTCAAAATTCATTATGTGAACCAAACAATATGTAATAGAGTAGTTTAACCTAAATAGCATTTTTCAAGTTAAACCAAACAATAAGAACACGTGCGTATATTAACAAATTATGTTTTTCTAAATGGATTTATGAGTAATTAATACGACTTTGAATTATTTTTTATTGACTTTTTAAAGTTACGTTTTAGATAAATTTGTATGTCTTTGACATTTTAGAGTTCCGTTTTAGATAAATTTGTACGTCTTTGACGTTTTAGACATTTTGTTGGCAGTTAGCTTCATCTTATCTTCCAACTCGTGATGCTTTAATAGCCATGTTGATTGTTTTTTGATGTGTCACTTAGGAGAACCAACTTTCTTATCTTCCAACTCGTGATGCTTTAATAGCCATGTTGATTGTTCTTTGATGTGTCACACTTAGGAGAACCCACTTTCTTTTTGTAATGTGAGACAAAGGTTTCTTTCAAACATTCTTATCTCTATTTTTTTCAACTCAAATTGAATATACTTTGACACTCAATTTTTTATGCACCCATTATATACTTTGAGCATACAATATATCGATTTATTTGTCTCACTTAGGAGAACTTGAATCCACTTTAACCACCACACTCATATCAGAGGACACTAATATTATACCACAAATGACCACTCACAATGTCATTTTTACTAAAATTTCCAACATCATTAACATTAAGGACAAAATTAGAAAGTCATAATCATTGTGTCAATTGGAGTTTATTACCGAAATGGTCCCTCGACTATTGCGAAATTACCAATTTGGTCCTCGACAATTTTTTGTGCCCAATTAAGTCACTCGACTTTGAAAATTTTAACCAATTTGGTCCTCCGTTTATTTTATCGTTAAACATCCGTTAAATCGGGACCAAATTGGTAATTTTGCTATAGTCACGGGACCAAATTGGTAATTTTTCTATAGTCAAGGGACCAAATTGGTAATTAATTTTTCACTGAAATGGTCACTTGACTATAGTAAAATTACCAATTTGGTCCCTTGACCATAGCAAAATTACCAATTTAGTCCCGATTTTAACGGATGTTTAACGCCAAAATTAACGCAGGACCAAATTGGTTAAAATTTTCAAAGTCGAGAGACTTAATTGGGTACGAAAAATTGTCAAGTACCAAATTGGTAATTTCGCAATAGTCGAGGGACTATTTCAGTAATAAACTCTGTCAATTGTTTCTCTCACACGCGAAAAACAAAACCCTAATCCCCTTATTCTAGCAACACTAATATTACATGCATTTTTCCAGTTTGACCCATTTTTGCTATTCAAAATTGGTAATGCACAATTTCAGTTGATTATGATCTGACCGTACACAATTTAATTTGAATAGTTCAGGTTAAATTTAACCATTACCATCGTTACTTCTAATTCATTCCCTCCATTGAGTCTCGTCCTGTTGTATTAAAAACAGGTAGTATTAAAAACCATGACCATCGTTACTTCTAATTGAATCATGACCATTGTTAAGGTATATGTATTAGCCATAGTCTTCATTACTGCAGTCATCTAAGCTTAAGGATAGCAAATCTAGCACAACTAACGCTAGCGGTATGGGGCAATATTCTCAAGGAAAATCCACAGAACTGTGTGGACCACGGTCCAAAACGAAGTAGATGAATTTTATGAGTTACAATAATGTACTTTATATGTTAGAATATATACTATTGAAATTTTTGGGGTAAGATAATGTACTTAATGAGTTAGAATAATGTACATTTTACTTTAGAATAATGTATATTATGAGTTATAAAAATGTATTTGCAGTGAGTCACGTGAAAAAGATACGCAAAACAACGTCGTTTTTGGACGATGGTCTACAGAGCTGTGTGAACCACGATCCACGCAATAACTATTGTTTTCTCAACAACCAGACAATTGAAAAACATTAAACTTTAATAAGGATAAGGGTAAGATGGATTCTTGATTTAATTTAGAAATAACAATTACAATATTAAATAGTGACAAATGGTACTTAAGATGGGTTCTTGACTTATATTATAGAAACAACAATTAAACTATATAACTAAAAGTTGTAAACAAACACTTGAACCCATCGGAAAGGCCAGGCCGATTTGTTAGTTTCAATCATTATTTCCTCTGAGATGGGAGGGTAGGAATGCTTTGTTCATTCCTAAAGAAATTATGAGGATCAACCTTACTCTTTATGTTCACCAACCTCTCATAATTCTCATTGTAATACTTCAATCCATACTCCTTTCCTTCTGAGTAACTTTCCGGTCCATTGTGGTTGATTCCCAAATCTATGTCTCTGTAGTTCAAAAACGCCCTCCTAGGATTCCTCGAAACAAAAGGAGTCATATGTTCATAGAGTTGTCTTGTCAATTCTATGTAGTGCCCCGCCGCCTTCTGCTCCTCTTTGTTCCAGTTGATTGCGTACTGAATCAAAGCGATATTTCCCAATCGATGGGGAAAGGGTTTCGCCGTCGATGGAATCTCCGCCATTCTCCCACCTTGTGGGTTGAACGTCAAAGCCACTCTCTCGAGCTCCACTATTTTCTTGAATATGAATTCTATGCCTTCTTTGGGCATTGGGGTTTGGAGATAATCTGATTTTATCTTGAAGTATGTGTTGGTGTACTCGTTTCGTTGTGGGGATCTATTGAGCAAGGCCTCCTTTGGGGTTCCTGGTGGGAATTGTGTGTAGAAGAGGACTGATTCTATCCATGTCATTTCTTTGCAGTCATCCTTTGTTAACCCAAGCTCTGAGAAGTCTTCATTCATGGTGGAGAGAAGTGTTTTGGAGTCTCCGAGGAAAAGGGCGATAAACGTGGCGCTTATGGTTTTGTCTCCCGGGTGTGATGTGCTATTGGCAACCCCAAGTGAGAGGCGGATGAAGAGGTTCTTGTCTAGCTGGCTCGAGACGCGTTGGTGGCAATAGACGATGCTGGTAGCGTTTTGGTCGTGGGTTCTTGTAACTCTGAAGACGGTCACTCTAGGTGGGACCCGCACTAGTTTTATTTTGTATGATATGACCACTCCAAAACTAGATGCGCCAGCGCCCGTGATGGCCCAGAACAAGTCCTCCCCCATGGATTTTCGATCAAGAACATGACCGTTAACGTCAACCAGTTTAGCATCGATGATATTATCCACGGTGAGACCGTATTTTCTCATCATATTGCCATATCCGCCGCCACTAATATGGCCACCCACTCCAACAGTTGGGCACACACCTGCAGGGAAGCCATGCACATTGCTCTTATTGGCAATTGCGTAGTAAACTTCCCCTAAGATGGCTCCGACCTCAACCCAAGCAGTCTCATCCTCAATGTTAACATTGACGGATCGAAAGTTGAACATGTCAAGGATAAAGAATGGCATGTCTGAGACATATGATAAACCCTCGAAATCATGGCCCCCACTTCGGATTTTCATTTGGAGGTCATGCTCTTTGGCGCATAATATTGATGATTGGATGTGTGTAATGTATGTGGCTGCCACAATAAAAAGAGGTTTTCTGATATAAGATTCATTAAATCTCAAGTTTCTTAAATATTGTTCTAAAACATGTGAATATGAAGAGTTGTTTGGGGTGTAAATGACGGAAGAAATTGGATGAGAAGGATTTGAACGGCGGTTAAGGCATTTGAAAATGGTATCATTGCAAGAACACAAAGGTGTCCATGCAATAATGCATAAAATGAAAATGCTTAAAAAATATAAAGGGAACCTCATATTTTGGGTTTGAATTTTGGTAAAAAATAATTTAATGATTGAAAGAGTTAGAAGCTGCGAGCTAGGTGTAAATGTGTAATATGATCACAATGTGGATAGGTTGAGGTTTATATAGGAAAATATGTGCGTGGCTGCATGTAGTCAATGAAGATATTTAGGGTGTGTTTGGTTGGTGGGTTTAGGCATAAGGAATGGGTATGAAAGTGATTGCTTGTGTTTGGTTGATAGGTTTTGTGAATGCTATTATGGGTTTGGAATACCCCATTAATGACAAAATCCATACCCTTATTAAATAAGGGTTTCATCTCCCTTCCTCCTTTTTTCCCCAACTATTAATAATCATTCTCATTCCACCCAACTACCAAACATGTTAAATACTATCACCAAAACCCATTACCATTACCAAGTATTTGATACCCATTCCGATTCCGATTTTCATGTGCGAACCAAACACACCCTTAATATAAGTAATGCTACATTATATTCTCCTCTCACTTTCACCTTTTATTTATTTTTTTAAAAATCTCCTTTTGAATTGTGAGGATGGATTAGGCTCCAGTGATAGCATCCTCGAGAAGCCCACACTGTATTTAAATAGAGCTCTTTGGATTTCATTTGGCGGTGTGATAAGGATCTTCCAATGTTCTTCCTGAAGATTATTATGCCGTGGACCAGGTCCATCCACCTTGCAAGGTGGACCTGGGTCTACATTCACATACACTATACTTTACATTCACATACACTATACTTTACATTCACACTTTGTAAACTCCACATTCACATATTACAGGATTATATGATACTCTACATTCACACTTTGTAAACTCTACATTCACACATTACAGGATTATATGTTTAGTAACTATATTACCACGGTTATGCATTCACACATTCAAAACTCTATATTCACAATTTAAGAACTCCACATTCACACATTACAGGGCTACAAGTTGCTAGAACTTCTTAACTCTATTACAGATTCACACATGCATAACTCTACATTCACGATTTCTATACTCTACATTCACACTTTGAAACCTCTACATTCACACATTTCTAGGCAACTCTACATTCACACAATCATAAGTCTACATTCACGATTTCTATACTCTACATTCACACTTTGAAACCTCTACATTCACACATTTTTGGGCAACTCTAATTCAGCAATGTGTTTACTAATTTAATAATAAAAATAAAAAAATAAAAAAAAGAGACAAAACGACGTAGTTTTGGACCCAGGTCCACCTTACAAGGTGG